>NC_053391.1:80136709-80439209 GCF_905171765.1 Bufo bufo
GTTCATTCACGGCAAAAGGGGGTTCATGTCACCCAGCAATAGAACAGAGGATTTTGAGAGATTTAGGCCCCTGTCAGCAATGCAGAGCAGGGGTTCATTCACGGCAAAAGGGGGTTCATGTCACCCAGCAATAGAACAGAGGATTTTGAGAGATTTAGGCCCCTGTCAGCAATGCAGAGCAGGGGTTCATTCACGGCAAAAGGGGGTTCATGTCACCCAGCAATAGAACAAAGGATTTTGAGAGATTTAGGCCCCTGTCACCCAGGCACAGCAGGGGTTCATTCACGGCAAAAGGGGGATCATGTCACCCAGCAATAGAACATAGGATTTTGAGAGATTTAGGCCCCTGTCAGCAATGCAGAGCAGGGGTTCATTCACGGCAAAAGGGGGTTCATGTCACCCAGCAATAGAACAGAGGATTTTGAGAGATTTAGGTCCCTTTCAGCAATGCAGAGCAGGGGTTCATTCACGGCAAAAGGGGGTTCATGTCACCCAGCAATAGAACAGAGGATTTTGAGAGATTTAGGCCCCTGTCAGCAATTCAGAGCAGGGGTTCATTCACGGCAAAAGGGGGTTCATGTCACCCAGCAATAGTACAGAGGATTTTGAGAGATTTAGGCCCCCGTCACCCAGACACAGCAGGGGTTCATTCACGGCAAAAGGGGGATCATGTCACCCAGCAATAGAACAGAGGATTTTGAGAGATTTAGGCCCTTGTCAGCAATGCAGAGCAGAGGTTCATTCACGGCAAAAGGGGGTTCATGTCACCCAGCAATAGTACAGAGGATTTTGAGAGATTTAGGCCCCCGTCACCCAGACACAGCAGGGGTTCATTCACGGCAAAAGGGGGTTCATGTCACCCAGCAATAGAACAGAGGATTTTGAGAGATTTAGGCCCCTGTCACCCAGGCAGAGCAGGGGTTCGTTCACGGCAAAAGGGGGTTCATGTCACCCAGCAATAGAACAGACGATTTTGAGAGATTTAGGCCCCTGTCACCCAGGCACAGCAGGGGTTCATTCACGGCAAAAGGGGGTTCATGTCAAGCAGCAATAGAACAGAGGATTTTGAGAGATTTAGGTCCCTTTCAGCAATGCAGAGCAGGGGTTCATTCACGGCAAAAGGGGGTTCATGTCACCCAGCAATAGAACAGAGGATTTTGAGAGATTTAGGCCCCTGTCAGCAATTCAGAGCAGGGGTTCATTCACGGCAAAAGGGGGTTCATGTCACCCAGCAATAGTACAGAGGATTTTGAGAGATTTAGGCCCCCGTCACCCAGACACAGCAGGGGTTCATTCACGGCAAAAGGGGGATCATGTCACCCAGCAATAGAACAGAGGATTTTGAGAGATTTAGGCCCTTGTCAGCAATGCAGAGCAGAGGTTCATTCACGGCAAAAGGGGGTTCATGTCACCCAGCAATAGTACAGAGGATTTTGAGAGATTTAGGCCCCCGTCACCCAGACACAGCAGGGGTTCATTCACGGCAAAAGGGGGTTCATGTCACCCAGCAATAGAACAGAGGATTTTGAGAGATTTAGGCCCCTGTCACCCAGGCAGAGCAGGGGTTCGTTCACGGCAAAAGGGGGTTCATGTCACCCAGCAATAGAGCAGACGATTTTGAGAGATTTAGGCCCCTGTCACCCAGGCACAGCAGGGGTTCATTCACGGCAAAAGGGGGTTCATGTCAAGCAGCAATAGAACAGAAGATTTTGAGAGATTTAGGCCCCTGTCAGCAATGCAGAGCAGGGGTTCATTCACGGCAAAAGGGGGTTCATGTCACCCAGCAATAGAACAGAGGATTTTGAGAGATTTAGGTCCCTTTCAGCAATGCAGAGCAGGGGTTCATTCACGGCAAAAGGGGGTTCATGTCACCCAGCAATAGAACAGAGGATTTTGAGAGATTTAGGCCCATGTCAGCAATTCAGATCAGGGGTTCATTCCCGGCAAAAGGGGGATCATGTCACCCAGCAATAGAACAGAGGATTTTGAGAGATTTAGGCCCCTGTCAGCAATGCAGAGCAGGGGTTCGTTCACGGCAAAAGGGGGTTCATGTCACCCAGCAATAGAACAGACGATTTTGAGAAATTTAGGCCCCTGTCACCGAGGCACAGCAGGGGTTCATTCACGGCAAAAGGGGGATCATGTCACCCAGCAATAGAATAGAGGATTTTGAGAGATTTCGGCCCCTGCCAGCAATGCAGAGCAGGGGTTCATTCACGGCAAAAGGGGGTTCATGTCACCCAGCAATAGAACAGAGGATTTTAAGAGATTTAGGCCCCTGTCAGCAATGCAGAGCAGGGGTTCATTCATGGCAAAAGGGGGTTCATGTCACCCAGCAATAGAACATATTCTTTTTAGACTTGAGAAAGGAGTGATAAACTCCGAAACGCGTTGTCTACTGAACAATAAAACAGCTATTTTACCAAAAGTCTCAACTGAGGTCGTATTTTGTGCGCCAAAGAAATACCCTACTGTGTGCAAGCACACACAAACCAGCAGCAATAGAACAGAGGATTTTGAGAGATTTAGGCCCCTGTCACCCAGGCACAGCAGGGGTTCATTCACGGCAAAATGGGGTTCATGTCACCCAGCAATAGAACAGAGGATTTGAAGAGATTTAGGCCCCTGTCAGCAATGCAGAGCAGGGGTTCATTCACGGCAAAAGGTGGTTCATGGCACCCAGCAATAGAACAAAGGATTTTGAGAGATTTAGGCCCCTGTCAGCAATGCAGAGCAGGGGTTCATTCACGGCAAAAGGGGGTTCATGTCACCCAGCAATAAAACTGAGGATTTTGAGAGATTTAGGCCCCTGTCAGCAATGCAGAGCAGGGGTTCATTTACGGCAAAAGGGGGATCTTGTCACCCAGCAATAGAACAGAGGATTTTGAGAGATTTAGGCCCCTGTCACACAGGCACAGCAGGGGTTTGTATACGCCAAAAAGGGTAAAATGTCACCCAACAATTGAAAATAAGAATTTTTTCAATTTAGGGCACTAAAATTTGCACTTTTTTTAAATTAAAATGGCTCTAAAATAGTCCTTGAAAAGGCTAGAGGGATGTAAAAGGCAGTAAAATGTGCTTTAGAGCATGGCAACTGCTCTGCAAACAAATGTGGATAGGGAAATAACTTAAAATGAAATAAAATAACTAAAAATTACAAATGATTAACCTTCAACTCAGAGAAAGAGGTGGATATGGAATCGGAGGTTGAGGAGGCGGTGAATGTGGTGTTATAGGTGGAGGCAGCAATGGAGTTGGAACAGGTAGCCAACAATGTTTTTTTTTTTTTTTTATTGGGGTAGGTAGCCCACAAAATATTGGGACAAATAAAAAAAAAGAAAACAAAGAATCATTGCACTTGACTTGAGTACAAGGATGTATGTTTGATGGTGGTATAAATGTCTATTCTGCACAAGGTACAGACAAGTCCTGTGGGATCCATGCCTGGTTCATTTTTATGAACGTGAGCTTGTCCACGTTGGCTGTGGACAGGCGGCTGCGTCTGTCTATAATGACGCCTCCTGCCGTGCTAAATACACGTTCAGAGAGTACACTGGCTGCAGGGCAGGCCAGCACCTCCAAGGCATACAGGGCAAGCTCTGGCCATGTGGACAATTTGGAGACCCAGAAGTTGAATGGGGCAGGACCATCAGTTAGTACGTGTAGGCGTGTGCACAGGTACTGTTCCACCATGTTGTTCAAATGCTGCCTCCTGCTAACACGCTCCATATCAGCAGTTGGGGCCGGTTGTTGCGGCGAGGTGACAAAGCTTTTCCATATGTCGGCCATGCTAACCCTGCCTTCTGAGGTGCTGGCGCTGACATAGCTGCGTTGGCGACCTCTTCCTCCTCCCCTGCCTTCGCCTTGTGCTTCCACTTGTCCCCCGGCGTCAGTCGGGAATGCTCTCAGGAGCGCGTCTACCAGCGTGCGCCTGTTGTCGCGCATCTTCCGATCACGCTCCAGTGAGGGAATTAAGTACAGCACATTGTCTTTGTAACGTTAAACGTTAAAATGTGGGCAAATCTGCAGTCATTGCGCAGGCACTGCAGCATGTAGTCGCTCATGTGTGCCAGGCTGCCCAGAGGTAAGGACAAGCTGTCCTCTGTGGGAGGCGTATCGTCTGCGTCCTCCGTATCCCCCCAGCCATGCACCAGTGATGGGCCCGAGCTGCGTTGGATACCACCCCGCTGTGAACATGCTTCATCCCCATCCTCCTCCTCATCCTCCACCTCGTCCTCCAGTAGTGGGCCGTGGCTGGCAAATTTTGTACCTGGCCTCTGCTGTCGCAAAAATCCTCTTTCTGAGCCACTTCTCAAAGACTGGCCTGAAAGTGTTAGAGATGACCCCTCTTCCTCCTCGTCCTGGGCCACATCCTCTTCCATCATCGCCCTAAGTGTTTTCTCAAGGAGACATAGAAGTGGTATTGTAACGCTGATAACGGCGCCATCGCCAATGGCCATGTTGGTGGAGTACTCAAAACAGCGCAACAGGGCACACAGGTCTCGCATGGAGGCCCAGTCATTGGTGGTGAAGTGGTGCTGTTCCGCTTTTTTCACCCCAGTAACCAAAAAGCCGTATTTATGGCCTAAATGTGACAGTCACTTATGCACGTGTAATACCAGATGTGCAGTATATTAGAGGGTTTTTTCACCCCAGTAACCAAAAAGCCGTATTTATGGCCTAAATGTGACAGTCACTTATGCACGTGTAATCCCAGATGTGCAATATATTAGAGGCTTTTTTCGCCCCAGTAACCAAAAAGCCGTATT
Organism: Bufo bufo; assembly: GCF_905171765.1. Lineage (NCBI taxonomy): Eukaryota > Metazoa > Chordata > Amphibia > Anura > Bufonidae > Bufo > Bufo bufo. The sequence continues at coordinate 80,141,479 of NC_053391.1, forward strand.
TATGGCCTAAATGTGACAGTCACTTATGCACGTCTAATCCCAGATGTGCAGTATATTAGAGGGTTTTTTCACCCTAACCAAAAAGCTGTATTTCTGTCCTAAATGTGACAGTCACTTATGCACGTGTAATCCCAGATGTGCAGTATATTAGAGGGTTTTTTACTCCAGTATGCCAAAGCCGTATTTATGGCCTAAATGTGACAGTCACTTATGCATGTGTAATCCCAGATGGGCAGTATATGAGAGGCTTTTTTCACCCCAGTAACCAAAAAGCCGTATTTATGGCCAAAATGTGACAGTCACTTATGCTTGTCTAATCCCAGATGTGCGGTATATTAGAGGGTTTTTTCACCCCAGTAACCAAAAAGCTGTATTTCTGTCCTAAATGTGACAGTCACTTATGCAAGTGTAATCCCAGATGTGCAGTATATTAGAGGGTTTTTTACCCCAGTATGCCAAAGCCGTATTTATGGCCTAAATGTGACAGTCACTTATGCATGTCTAATCCCAGATGTGCAGTATATTATAGGGTTTTTTCACCCTAACCAAAAAGCTGTATTTCTGTCCTAAATGTGACAGTCACTTATGCTTGTCTAATACTAGATGTGCAGTATATTAGAGGGTTTTTTCACCCTAACCAAAAAGATATATTTCTGGCCTAAATGTGACAGTCACTTATGAACGTGTAATCCCAGATGTGCAGTATATTAGAGGCTTTTTTCACCCCAGTAACCAAAAAGCCTTATTTATGGCCTAAATGTGACAGTCACTTATGTACGTGTAATCCCAGATTTGCAGTATATTAGAGGGTTTTTTCACCCTAACCAAAAAGCTGTATTTCTGTCCTAAATGTGACAGTCACTTATGCACGTGTAATCCCAGATGTGCAGTATATTAGAGGGTTTTTTCACCCTAACCAAAAAGCTGTATTTCTGCCCTTAATGTGACAGACACTTATGCTTGTCTAATCCCAGATGTGCAGTATATTAGAGGGTTTTTTCACCCCAGTATGCCAAAGCTGTATTTCTGGACTTGCAGACATGCAGATAGCCTGTATATGAGAGCCTTTTTTCACCCCAGTAACCAAAAATCCCTATTTATGGCCTAAATGTGACAGTCACTTATGCTTGTCCAATACCAGATGTGCAGTATATTAGAGGGTTTTTTCACCCTAACCAAAAAGCTGTATTTCTGTCCTAAATGTGACAGTCACTTATGCTTGTCCAATACCAGATGTGCAGTATATTAGAGGGTTTTTTCACCCTAACCAAAAAGATATATTTCTGGCCTAAATGTGACAGTCACTTATGCACGTGTAATCCCAGATGTGCAATATATTAGAGGCTTTTTTCACCCCAGTAACCAAAAAGCCGTATTTCTGTCCTAAATGTGACAGTCATTTATGCTTGTCTAATCCCAGATGTGCAGTATATTAGAGCGGTTTTTCACCCCAGTATGCCAAAGCTGTATTTCTGGACTTGCAGACATGCAGATAACCTATGCTGGTGCATTATCGTTGCATAAAATGGCTGCCAATCATGTATTGATATTGACTAACTGAAGAAAAAAAAGTTCGTTTTCAGCAGTAGTTGGCTCAGGGCAGGCTTAAAAAAATTGTGCCCTGCACCCACAAAACACTTTTTCTGTAGATCGCTAAGTACATAAACCAGTTCTTGATAAGATTTCTCCCTGATCTCTCCCTCACAGCAGCTGCAGCCCCCCCTACACTAATCCGAGCAGAGTGACGGGCAGCGCTACGTGACTCCAGCTTAAATAGAGGCTGGGTCACAAGCTGCAGTTGGCCAATCACAGCCATGCCAATAGTAGGCATGGCTGTGATGGCCTTTTGGGGCAAGTAGCATGACGCTTGTTGATTGGCTGCTTTGCAGCCTTTCAAAAAGCGCCATAAAAATCGCTGAACACCGAACCCGAACCTGAAATTTTACGATGGTCCGGGTGCCGAAAACCCTAAAGCTCAGTATATGCCTAAGTTACAAGTAATTTAAATGCATAATATGTCTTAGGGGGAGTCCCTTGTAGATCATAGACTAAATAACAACATATAATGTCAATCAGCTGCTTCTAAGGCATGCAGGATATTGTCATGTATTAAACGAGGCATGGACTCATGGGACTTTACAAAGTGTTGGTGCGGCCTCATCTGGAATATGCAGTTCAGTTCTGTGCACCAGTTCATTGAAAGGATGCCCTGGAGCTGGAAAAACTACATAAAAGAGCAACTAAACTGATAAGGGCCATGGAAGGTCCTAGTTATGAGGACAGACAAAAGAATTACATTTATTTAGCCTTGAGAAGAGGCGTCTAAGGGGGAAGGGGCATGATTAACCTATAAAAATATATAAATTTATGGTGAAAAACTACTCCATGTAAAATCCACTCAAAAGACAAAGGGACACTGCCTCCAACTGGAGAAGAAAAAGTTCAGTTTCCGGAAGCGTCAAAGCTTCTTTACTGTAAGAACAGTGAATCTGTGGAATAGACTTCCTCAGGACGTGGTCACAGCAGGAACAGTGGACAGTTTTAAAAAGGGTTAGATTATTTCCTATAACTAAATAACATTGATGCGTATGTAAATGTGAAGTGTAACGGTCGCGTACACACACACACAGGGGGGAGGGAAGTGACCACTGCGCTCCACCCTTACCCCTGGCCCTGCCTACTTGCCTCGCGAGTCCTAATGACAGGGGACAACTGGATGGCAATCCCTAACTTGGAGTAAGTGCAGGGATGACAGACAGACAAACAACAGGACGTGAACGGACCGAGTCAATACCAGGAAAGCTGCAAAGTACAAATGGAGCAAGCAGAGAATTGTCAGGAGAAGCCGGGGTCATAAATACCAGGAGAGCAGAGAAGTACAAGAGGAGTCCTAAGAGAGTAGTCAGGTGGGAGCCGAGGTCACAATACCAGGACGGAAGCGCAGTACAGGAGGAGCAGGCAAAAGGATGGTCAGGGAACAGGATCAGGTAAGTATTCAGCAGTCCAACAAATAGCCAGGAACCTAGAAATTAACAGGCAACCTGTAGCCAGCAGGCTGCCTGTATTTATAGTGGGGAATGAGGGTCATGTGACGTGGCCAGTGTCACATGACCGACAGACCAACCAGTCGAGCACCGAGTGATCAGCTCGGCGCTCAAGGCAGACTAGGAGCAGGGAGCCACCCAGCTAGTAAAGCCGCCCTGGGAATGAGGTCAAACACAGAACCTCATTCCAAAAGCTAAGCAACAGTTCTGCGGGCAATGGGGGACCGAGTGCACCTTCGGAACCCCGTGACAGTACCCCCCCTTTTACGAGGGGCCACCGGACCCAAGACTTCAGGCTTTTCAGGGTGTTCTAAATGAAATTTACGAACAAGTCTAGGAGCATGAACCTCCCTGGCAGGTACCCAAGATCTCTCTTCAGGTCCATACCCCTTCCAGTGAATCAGGTACTGCAAGGAATTACGCACCTTCCTGACATCCACTATTTTAGACACCACATACTCGACAGCATCCTTAACAAGAACCGGCGGAGGCGAGGCTTTTGATGGTACTACCGGTTCAAAATATTTTTTAAGCAGAGATTTATGGAACACATTATGAATGTGGAATGACTCAGGCAGCTCCAACCTAAAAGATACCGGGTTAATCACTTCCGTGATCTTATATGGTCCAATAAAACGAGGAGCAAATTTTTTAGAAGTTACCTTGAGAGATAGATTCTTGGAGGACATCCATACTTTATCCCCAACCTGAAAGTTTACCCCCCTTGAACGTCTCCTATCGGCCTTGAGTTTCTGAGATCATTGAGCCTTTTCTAGGTTCGATTGAACCCGGGCCCAAACTGTGCACAGTTCGGAGGAGAGTTTATCCGCTTCAGGGTTAGAGGAGGAGACGGACGACACAGAATGAAAACGGGGATGAAAACCATGGTTACAAAAGAAAGGGGAGACCCCAGCAGAAGAATTGACACGGTTATTCAAAGCAAATTCAGCCAACGGAAGGAATTTGACCCATAATTGCTGGTCATCAGCAACATACAACCTCAAGAATTGTTCCACAGACTGATTAAGGCGTTCAGTCTGCCCATTACTCTCAGGATGGTAGGCGGAAGAAAAAGACAATGAAATTTTACATCTTTGACAGAAGGCCCTCCAGAATTTGGACACAAACTGCACACCCCTGTCAGAAACAATATTTTCCGGGATGCCATGTAAACGAACAATCTCTCTCACAAAAATAGACGCCAGGGTTTTAGCATTCGGAAGTTTAGACAGGGGAATGAAATGAACCATCTTGCTAAACCTATCGACCACTACCCAAACCATAGTCTTACCCTCCGCCAGCGGTAGGTCAGTTATAAAGTCCATCGAGATATGGGACCAGGGTCTACTGGGAATGGGTAGGGGTCGTAGGTTACCAGCAGGGCGAGTCCTAGGTGTCTTGGACCTGGCACAAACCTCACAGGCTGACACGTAGGACTTGACATCCCTAGTTAGAGTGGGCCACCAATAAGATCTAGAAACCAGATCCTTAGTGCCCTCAACACCCGGATGTCCACAAAAGGCAGAATCGTGACACTCACCCAACAGCTCGAGACGAAATTGTACGGGAACAAACAACTTATCTGTTGGGGTGGATACCGGTGCCAGATGTTGTTCAGACCTAATGCGAGCCGAGATATCCTGGGTAAGAGCTGCTAAGAAGATTTTTGCTGGTAGGATGGATTCAGGTGGTACCTCAGTAGGTTGAAAAGCCTGGAAGCTCCGAGATAATGCGTCCGCCTTCACATTTTTACTTCCCGGCCTGAACGTGATGGAAAAATCAAAACGAGTAAAAAATAGAGCCCATCTGGCTTGACGGGGATTCAACCTCTTAGCAGACTCGAGAAACATAAGGTTTTTATGGTCAGTGACAACAGTTACACAATGTCTTGCCCCCTCCAGGAAATGCCTCCACTCCTCAAATGCCTATTTAATGGCCAGCAGCTCCCTATTCCCTATGTCGTAGTTTCTCTCCGTGGGAGAGAATTTCCTGGAGAAGAAGGCACATGGTCTCAGATTAGTGAGGCTAGCAGGACCTTGTGAAAGGACTGCTCCTACGCCGTCCTCGGACGCATCCACCTCCACAATAAAAGGTTTCTCCTGATCAGGCTGGATCAGAATGGGAGCGCTACTAAATGCCTTTTTTAATTTTTCAAATGAAGAAATGGCCTCAGTAGACCAATTCTCCAAATCCGCCCCTTTCTTAGTAAGGTCGGTCAACGGTTTAGCAATTACGGAAAAATTCATAATAAATTTACGATAGTAATTGGCGAAACCTAAGAACCGTTGTAAGGCCTTTAACCACCTCCGGACCGCTGTACGCACAGACGCATCCTGGAGGTGGTTGTTTCATTCCGAGTGGACGCGCCGGCGCGTCCTCTCGCGAGACGCGAGATTTCGATCACAGCCGGCCCGCGCATGCGCATCGCGGGCCGGCAAATGTTCGAGGAGAATTGCATCAGCAACCTGCCAGCCAATGATCGTCGCTGGCAGGTTGCTGATTTTTAAAAAATCGAATCACAAGCCATATAACAGATCATATTAGTAAATATGATCTGTTATATGGCTTGTCTGCTCCTGTGCTGGTCCTTTTCGTCGGTTGGATCCAGCACAGGAGCAGACTGAACTGTGAGTACACCAAACACTACACCTTAGCCCCAGATCACCCCCCTGCACCCCAATTAACCCTTTAATCACCCCTTTGATCGCCCCTGTCAATCACTAGTGAAAGGAAAAAAAGTGATCAGTGTAAACTGTCACTTTTTTTTTTCCACTGGTATTGACTGTTAGGTTTTAGGGATAGTTTAGGCCCCTTGGTTAGGTAGTGCAAAAATAGGTTACATGAAGAGTGGCATAGAAAACTAATGAAGCCCCTAACTAGAGCTTAACTCAGTAAATAATTAGATAACCAACAAAGCAACACTGAGAACTATTAAGCTAAAAAGGTATATTTTTATTAGACATATGGTTAAAAACATAGACAAAGAGATGACAGACAAGTGCAAAATAGTGCAGTACAATCCTGGGAGAGTTAATTCAGTATAATAGAGTAAAAAGGTAAGCGACCAAAAAATATATATATATATAAATGCCTATATGTAAAGAGGACTCCTATACAAAAACTACACTTGAGAAAAGTCCACAGTGCAAATAAATGCATTCAGTATGAAAGTGCAAGTGCGTATATTCAGTTGTAACTAGGGGACATAAGGTATAAATCCTCAAGTGTGGCTCTTTCCAAAAGTGCAATTGTATCTATACCGCTATAAGTAACAAGCGGTAAAGTGCAAGTGCAATATAGGAGATAAGAGGTGAGTAGCAAGACCATGTATGGTACAAAAAAGGCAAAGGGCCGCAACAAAGATAGTGAAACATGCGGTCCAAACAAAGCAAGGTCACATACCGTTATGGAAGTAACAAGTCCACAGGAAGTCTGTACCCCCAGAGGAAGGTTTCAAATCGAAACGCGCGTCGGGGTGTGCAGTCTTCCTGTGGACTTGTTACTTCCACAACGGTATGTGACCTTGCTTTGTTTGGACCGCATGTTTCACTATCTTTGTTGCGGCCCTTTGCCTTTTTTGTACCATACATGGTCTTGCTACTCACCTCTTATCTCCTATATTGCACTTGCACTTTACCGCTTGTTACTTATAGCGGTATAGATACAATTGCACTTTTGGAAAGAGCCACACTTGAGGATTTATACCTTATGTCCCCTAGTTACAACTGAATATACGCACTTGCACTTTCATACTGAATGCATTTATTTGCACTGTGGACTTTTCTCAAGTGTAGTTTTTGTATAGGAGTCCTCTTTACATATAGGCATTTATATATATATATATTTTTTGGTCGCTTACCTTTTTACTCTATTATACTGAATTAACTCTCCCAGGATTGTACTGCACTATTTTGCACTTGTCTGTCATCTCTTTGTCTATGTTTTTAACCATATGTCTAATAAAAATATACCTTTTTAGCTTAATAGTTCTCAGTGTTGCTTTGTTGGTTATCCCTTGGTTAGGTAGTTAGCGTCAGTTAGCGCCCACCCCACCGCACCGCAGTCACTTTTATTCGCTGATTAGCGTATCGCTAATCAGCATTTGTACTTTTATAGTATCTGTAAGTGATCAAAACTGATCACGGTCAGATCTATAATAGTATTAGTGTCACTTTAGTTCGCCCTCCACCCAAAACGCAGTGTTTGTCCGATCAGGCCTGATCGGTCGCCCACACGTGCGTTCACCCACGCCCGCCCCACCGCAGTGACAAAAAATTATTATTTTTTGATCACTGCACATTCACTTTACACGCACTGCGGCGATAAAAAAATCAGTTTTGATATTTTTTATCAACCGCAGCGGCCTCCGGTACTTCGCTAGCCTCCCCTTTGTAAGACAGGTTTGCTTTTTTTCTTGGGTAGTCTCAGGGAATACCCCTAAATTTAGTAGTCCAAAATGTCAAACAGGGGGTATTCTTCTGAAGAGGCCTACAGGATTCTGACCCAGTCGGATGAGGAGTGGGAACCCTCATCTGACGAATCTAGCGGGTCAGAATATGAACCTGTGGAAAGCAGTGGCTCTCTGACCCAAAGTTCGGATGAGGAGGTGGAGGTCCCTGGCAGCACCAGGCGTACCCGGCCCCGTGTCGCTAGACCACAGGTTACGCAGGATCCGCTTCAAGAGCAGCAGAGTGGGGCTGTCGCTGCCGGATCACGTGGTGAGGCATACACCAGCAGCGCAGCCCTTCCTGGACCTAGTACCAGCACTGCCGTACAACCTGGTGAAGTAGCGAGCACCAGAAGGGCAGTTGAAGCTGGTACGGTGGCACGTGCAGTAGTTACCCCGTCGCAGCCACCGCGCAGACAGGCCCGTAGAGCCCCTAGAATCCCTGAGGTGCTGGCAAACCCTGATTGGCAGTCACCAACTTCAGCCGCACCTGTAGTTCCCCCTTTCACCGCCCAGTCTGGAGTTCGGGTTGAGACGGCTCAAATCGGTTCGGCCCTGGGATTTTTCGAGCTGTTCTTGACTGCGCAGCTCTTGGACTTAGTCGTGGCAGAGACAAACCGGTATGCCACACAATTTATAACCGCAAACCCGGAAAGCTATTATGCCCAGCCTTTCCGGTGGAAACCAGTCCAAGTTTCCGAACTTAAAATTTTTCTGGGCCTTCTCCTCAACATGGGCCTGACAAAAAAGCATGAATTGCGGTCATATTGGTCCACGAACCCAATTCATCACATGCCCATGTTCTCTGCTGCTATGTCCAGGACACGATTTGAGACCATCCTGCGTTTTCTGCATTTTAGCGACAACACCACCTCCCGTCCCAGAGGCCACCCAGCTTTTGACCGGCTCCACAAAATTCGGCCCCTCATAGACCATTTCAACCAGAAATTTGCAGATTTGTATACCCCTGAGCAAAACATCTGCGTAGACGAGTCCCTAATACATTTTACCGGGCGCCTTGGCTTCAAACAATACATCCCAAGCAAGCGTGCCCGGTATGGGGTCAAATTGTATAAGCTCTGTGAAAGGGCCACAGGCTATACCCACAAATTTCGGATCTATGAGGGAAAAGATCAGACCCTGGAGCCGGTCGGTTGCCCTGACTACCTGGGGAGCAGTGGGAAGACAGTCTGGGACTTGGTGTCACCCTTATTCGGCAAGGGGTACCATCTTTATGTGGACAATTTTTACACAAGTGTTGCCCTCTTTAGGCATTTATTTCTAGAACGGATTTGCGCCTGTGGCACCGCGCGAACTAGTCGCGTGGGCTTCCCCCAACGGCTTGTAACCACCCGTCTTGCAAGGGGGGAGAGGGCTGCCTTGTGTAACGAAGAACTGCTCGCGGTGAAATGGAGAGACAAGCGTGACGTTTACATGCTCTCCTCCATTCACGCAGACACGACAATCCAAATTGAAAGGACAACCCGTGTCATTGAAAAGCCCCTCTCAGTCCACGACTATAATGCGCTCATGGGAGGGGTGGACTTCAATGACCAGATGTTGGCTCCTTATTTAGTTTCCCGCAGAACCAGACGCTGGTATAAGAAGGTGTCTGTATATTTAATTCAATTGGCGCTGTATAATAGTTTTGTTCTCTACAGTAAGGCTGGGAGAACAGGATCCTTCCTAAAATTCCAGGAAGAGATCATCGAGAACCTCCTGTATCCAGGAGGTTCCGTGGCCCCATCCACCAGTGTAGTTAGCCGTCTACACGAGCGACATTTCCCCAGTGTCGTTGCTGGTACCTCAACCCAACCGCCACCCCGAAAAAAATGTTGTGTCTGTAGCAGGAGTGGAATAAGGCGTGACACCCGCTATTTCTGTCCTGACTGCCCTGACCACCCTGCCCTATGCTTAGGTGAGTGTTTCCGGAAGTACCACACACAGGTACACCTAGCATAGGGATTGCATCTCACAGGACAGGCACACAGGGCTATTAGGGCCCTTTTACTCACAGCTGCTGCAAACCTCTCCTTTCACCTGGGATAAAGTGCATAACGTACTTCGCCACATCTTTGGGCGATTTGCGCTTTGCACATTGTCCCATGGGGAAGGAGAGGTTTGTTCTATAAAGGTAAAAAAAACTAAACAAAAAAAAAAATACCGGTAAGTAAAAAAGTTTAAAAAGTTTAAAAAAAGTTAATATGTTTTGTTCTAAAGTTAATAAAGTTATTGCGTTGCGGCCTGGTTTTTTCTTTTTTGTTTTGTTTTTTTTACCTTTCAGGTGGACCAACCGATCGACTAGCGGCAGCACTGATGTGCATTCTGACAGAAGCATTGCGCTGCTGTCAGATTACACGTAAGTCGGTGTATGCGGCGCTGCAAGACGAGATTTCTCCTCTGCAGTAAAAGATACGTTTGCCGAGGCATATGAGCTGAGGAGGTGGCGGTGTTCATATACTTTGGCAAACACTTTGTATATATAAAAAAAAAAATCCCGGCAATGATTTATTCATCCACATCGATTGATGTGAATGGAGAAATCGGGTTTGCCAGGGCATACGAGCTAAGTGGGTATGGATGTTGGGCGGAGCTCCTATGTCCTGGCAGACGCCTTTCCCCTCCTTTTTCTTTTTTTGGCAGAGATTTTTTCATCCACATTGATCGATGCGAATGAAGAAATCTGTGCCGTTCATTTTTTTCTTTCAGCCCAGAGGCTGAACGGAAAAAAAAAATCTCATTACCTGTATGCTCAATATAAGGAGAATAGCAGAAACTCCTAATGCTGGGCATACATGTAATGATTGCGGAGACCCTCAAATGCCTGGGCAGTACAAACACCCCACAAATAACACCATTTTGGAAAGAAGACACCCCAAGGTATTCGCTGAGGGGCATATTGAGTCCATGAAAGATTGAAATTTTTGTCCCAAGTTAGCGGAAAGGGAGACTTTGTGAGAACAAAATCAAAAAAATCAATTTCCGCTAACTTGTGCCAAAAATTTTTTTTTTCTATGAACTCGCCATGCCCCTCATTGAATACCTTGGGGTGTCTTCTTTCCAAAATGGGGTCACATGTGGGGTATTTATACTGCCCTGGCATTTTAGGGGCCCCAAAGTGTGAGAAGAAGTCTGGTATCCAAATGTCTAAAAATGCCCTCCTAAAAGAAATTTGGGCACCTTTGCCCACCTAGGCTGCAAAAAAGTGTCACACATCTGGTATCTCTGTATTCAGGAGAAGTTGAGGAATGTGTTTTGGGGTGTCTTTTTACATATACCCATGCTGGGTGAGATAAATATCTTGGTCAAATGCCAACTTTGTATAAAAAAATGGGAAAAGTTGTCTTTTGCCAAGATATTTCTCTCACCCAGCATGGGTATATGTAAAATGACACCACAAAACACATTCCCCACCTTCTCCTGAGTACGGAGACACCAGATGTGTGACACTTTTTTGCAGCCTAGGTGGGCAAAGGGGGCCACATTCCAAAGAGCACCTTTCGGATTTCACAGGTCATTTACCTACTTACCACACATTAGGGCCCCTGGAAAATGCCAGGGCAGTATAACTACCCCACAAGTGACCCCATTTTGGAAAGAAGACACCCCAAGGTATTCCGTGAGGGGCATGGCAAGTTCCTATAATTTTTTATTTTTTGTCACAAGTTAGTGGAAAATGATGATTTTTTTATTTTTATTTTTTTTCATACAAAGTCTCATATTCCACTAACTTGTGACAAAAAATGAAAACTTCCATGAACTCACTATGCCCATCAGCGAATACCTTGGGGTCTCTTCTTTCCAAAATGGGGTCACTTGTGGGGTAGTTATACTGCCCTGGCATTCTAGGGGCCCAAATGTGTGGTAAGGAGTTTGAAATCAAATTCTGTAAAAAATAACCTGTGAAATCCGAAAGATGCTCTTTGGAATATGGGCCCCTTTGCCCACCTAGGCTGCAAAAAAGTGTCACACATCTGGTATCTCCGTACTCAGGAGAAGGTGAAAAATGTGTTTTGGGGTGTCATTTTACATATACCCATGCTGGGTGAGAGAAATATCTTGGCAAAAGACAACTTTTCCCATTTTTTTTATACAAAGTTGGCATTTGACCAAGATATTTATCTCACCCAGCATGGGTATATGTAAAAAGACACCCCAAAACACATTCCTCAACTTCTCCTGAATACAGAGATACCAGATGTGTGACACTTTTTTGCAGCCTAGGTGGGCAAAGGGGCCCATATTCCAAAGAGCACCTTTCGGATTTCACAGGTCATTTTTTACAGAATTTGATTTCAAACTCCTTACCACACATTTGGGCCCCTAGAATGCCAGGGCAGTATAACTACCCCACAAGTGACCCCATTTTGGAAAGAAGACACCCCAAGGTATTCCGTGAGGGGCATGGCGAGTTCCTAGAATTTTTTATTTTTTGTCACAAGTTAGTGGAAAATGATGATTTTTTTCTTTTTTTTTCATACAAAGTCTCATATTCCACTAACTTGTGACAAAAAATAAAAACTTCCATGAACTCACTATGCCCATCAGCGAATACCTTGGGGTCTCTTCTTTCGAAAATGGGGTCACTTGTGGGGTAGTTATACTGCCCTGGCATTCTAGGGGCCCAAATGTGTGGTAAGGAGTTTGAAATCAAATTCTGTAAAAAATGACCTGTGAAATCCGAAAGGTGCTCTTTGGAATATGGGCTCCTTTGCCCACCTAGGCTGCAAAAAAGTGTCACACATCTGGTATCTCTGTATTCAGGAGAAGTTGAGGAATGTGTTTTGGGGTGTCTTTTTACATATACCCATGCTGGGTGAGAGAAATATCTTGGTCAAATGCCAACTTTGTATAAAAAAATGGGAAAAGTTGTCTTTTGCCAAGATATTTCTCTCACCCAGCATGGGTATATGTAAAAAGACACCCCAAAACACATTCCCCACCTTCTCCTGAGTACGGAGATACCAGATGTGTGACACTTTTTTGCAGCCCAGGTGGGCAAAGGGGCCCATATTCCAAAGAGCACCTTTCGGATTTCACAGGTCATTTACCTACTTACCACACATTAGGGCCCCTAGAATGCCAGGGCAGTATAACTACCCCACAAGTGACCCCATTTTGGAAAGAAGAGACCCCAAGGTATTTCGTGATGGGCATAGTGAGTTCATAGAACTTTTTATTTTTTGTCACAAGTTAGTGGAATATGAGACTTTGTAAGAAAAAAAAATAAAAAAATCATCATTTTCCGCTAACTTGTGACAAAAAATAAAAAGTTCTATGAACTCACTATGCCCATCAGCGAATACCTTAGGGTGTGTACTTTCCGAAATGGGGTCATTTGTGGGGTGTTTGTACTGTCTGGGCATTGTAGAACCTCAGGAAACATGACAGGTGCTCAGAAAGTCAGAGCTGCTTCAAAAAGCGGAAATTCACATTTTTGTACCATAGTTTGTAAACGCTATAACTTTTACCCAAACCATTTTTTTTTTTACCCAAACATTTTTTTTTTATCAAAAATAACAAAAATAACAAAAAAAGTAAAAATGTCAGCAGCAATGAAATACCACCAAATAAAAGCTCTATTAGGGAGAAGAAAAGGAGGTAAAATTCATTTGGGTGGTAAGTTGCATGACCGAGCAATAAACGGTGAAAGTAGTGTAGGTCAGAAGTGTAAAAAGTGGCCTGGTCTTTCAGGGTGTTTAAGCACTGGGGGCTGAGGTGGTTAAGGATGAAGGTCTTACCCATTCCTTAATTGCTAGTACCTTACCAGGATCCATCTTGAAGGCGTGAGGAGTCAGAACATGCCCTAGAAACAGAATCTCCTGTACACCAAAGACACATTTCTCTTGTTTAGCGGATAGCTGATTCTCCCTCAACACCTCTAATACTTGTTTAACATGAGACACATGGGATTCGAAGTCAGGAGAGAATATCAAAATGTCGTCAAGATAGACAATAACAAATTTACCTAAGTACTCCCTAAGAATGTCATTCATGAAGTTTTGGAACACAGCTGGGGCATTGCTGAGACCAAAAGGCATCACTTGATATTCAAAGTGTCCTACCGGAGTATTGAACGCCGTCTTCCATTCGTCTCCCTCCTTGATTCGGATTAGATTGTATGCCCCTTTCAGGTCAATTTTGGAAAACCAGGTTGCCCCCAGAACCTGGTTAAATAAATCCGGAATCAATGGGAGGGAGTATCTATTCTGGACAGTGATTTTATTTAATCTCCGGTAATCGATACATGGCCTAAGACCACCATCTTTTTTCTTAACAAAGAAAAACCCCGCCCCCATAGGAGAGACAGAAGGTCTAATATGCCCTTTACCAAGGCTCTCCTTAATATAATCTTCCATGGCCTTGCGTTCGGGCATAGAAAGATTATAAATTCGTCCTTTAGGAAACTTGGCCCCCTCTTCTAGCTCTATGGTACAATCATAAGGTCTATGGGGGGGTAGAACCTCCGGGGTTGGTGATGAGAATACATCAGAATATTCTCTAACAACAGAGGGTAAAGTATCAGACTTTACTGAGACCCCAGCCTGTACCACGGACAAGCACGAGTCACACTTAGGCCCCCATCTCACCAACTCCCCATTGGACCAATCTATAGTGGGGTTATGTAGTCGGAGCCAAGGCAACCCTAGTACCACCTCAGCAGGTAGGTTCTCCAGGACTAGAAACGAACATCTCTCTGAGTGGCACACACCCACGGTTAGAGAAATCTCCGAGGTACATAAGCTCACCGTACCACCAATAAGAGGAGTAGCATCAATAGCCATGACATGGATAGGAGTTGGTAAGGCAAACATAGGAATACCCAATCTTACAGCATACTCAGAGTCAATAAAGCTAGCCGCTGAGCCAGAATCAATAAAGGCCTTACCCGGCCATTTATCTACTCCCAGAGAAATCGTAATGGGTACCGAAAGCTTACATTTAGAAAATTCAGGGTGTACCTGGTCTTTAGGTTGCCTTGTCTTAGGAGACTTGACAGAGAGGACCTTCTTAGGACACTGGTTGATCCAATGGTCAGGATCTCCACAGTAAAAGCATTCTCCACGTCTGCGGCGAAGATTCCCTCAGGTCATGCCAACCTGCATGGGTTCCTCGGTGGAGACCTCAGCATTGTCTCTGGGATAGGCCTCTGGCTGGACCACCATCTGGGAAGAGAACTGTTGTTCCTGTCGTCTCTCTCTAACCCGTCGGTCAAGTCGGACAACAAGGGTCATCATCTCCTCTAAGGTCTCTGGAAGTTGATAACTGACCAGAAGATCCTTTAATTTATCAGACAGACCTGACCTGAACTGACTCTTCAGGGCTGGTTCGTTCCATCCTGAGGGGACACACCACCTTCTGAATTGGGTGCAATAATCCTCCGCTTGTAAATTGCCCTGAACCAGTGCCTTTAGAGCCGTCTCGGCTACTAGAGCCCTGTCTGGTTCATCATAGAGGGTACCCAAGGCCTGAAAGAACCCCTCCACAAAATATAAACAACTGGTGCCAGCAGGTAAAGAGAACGCCCAGTCCTGGGGATCACCCTGTAATCGGGAAATGATAATGCCCACGCGTTGACTCTCGGGGCCAGAGGACACGGGGCGCAAACGGAAGTAAAGTTTGCAACTCTCCTTAAAAGAGAGAAACTTCCTCCGGTCTCCAGAAAAGGGTTCTGGGAGCTTAATCTGGGGCTCAAAATGCGGACTGGAGGCCTGAGGAGTTGAAGAACCTTGCCCTAACTCAAAAGAACTGAGTTTTTCCCCTAACTCCTGCACCCTCTGCGTCAGATTAGAGACATGGTCAGTCAGGGTCACCAGAGGATTCATAATACAGTGGTTATTGGGCCTGTTAATCTGTAACGGTCGCGTACACACACACACAGGGGGGAGGGAAGTGACCACTGCGCTCCACCCTTACCCCTGGCCCTGCCTACTTGCCTCGCGAGTCCTAATGACAGGGGACAACTGGACGGCAATCCCTAACTTGGAGTAAGTGCAGGGATGACAGACAGACAAACAACAGGACCTGAACGGACCGAGTCAATACCAGGAAAGCTGCAAAGTACAAATGGAGCAAGCAGAGAATTGTCAGGAGAAGCCGTTGTCATAAATACCAGGAGAGCAGAGAAGTACAAGAGGAGTCCTAAGAGAATAGTCAGGTGGGAGCCGAGGTCACAATACCAGGACGGAAGCGCAGTACAGGAGGAGCAGGCAAAAGGATGGTCAGGGAACAGGATCAGGTAAGTATTCAGCAGTCCAACAAATAGCCAGGAACCTAGAAATTAACAGGCAACCTGTAGCCAGCAGGCTGCCTCTATTTATAGTGGGGAGTGAGGGTCATGTGACGTGGCCAGCGTCACATGACCGACAGACCAACCAGTCGAGCACCGAGTGATCAGCTCGGCGCTCAAGGCAGACTAGGAGCAGGGAGCCACCCAGCTAGTAAAGCCGCCCTGGGAATGAGGTCAAACACAGAACCTCATTCCAAAAGCTAAGCAACAGTTCTGCGGGCAATGGGGGACCGAGTGCACCTTCGGAACCCCGTGACATGAAGAAGTCTGGTTCTCACACCTCTTATTTATTTATGTATTTATTATACTCATTTATACAGCGCTGACTTATTCCATATCGCTTTACAGACATTAGCATCACTCTGTCCCCAATGGGGCTCACAATCCAAGGTCCCTATCAGTATGTCTTTGGAGTGTTGGAGGAAACTGGAGTACCCAGAGTTCTCTTCCCTAATTCCCATCCCAACCGTTACCTTGGTTGAACTTATGTACAACTATGTAACATATGATATACTGTAGATAGACAATTTTAGGACATGCCCTGCCACTTACAGCATTTGAATCACCAATGGTGCATATGACCATATGACCATATGATCCTAAAATCAACACAGACTACAGATATCAGCCTCCTAAACAAAGGCACACGCCAGATGAATAAGATAAAAATATAAACCTCAGCCCGCCCCATTACACAGATATCAC
The DNA here is from genome assembly GCF_905171765.1 of Bufo bufo. NCBI lineage: Eukaryota > Metazoa > Chordata > Amphibia > Anura > Bufonidae > Bufo > Bufo bufo. Next base: position 80,157,965 of record NC_053391.1, read on the forward strand.
AAAGCCCTTTATACATATAAAGGCCCTATACCACACCCAACCCTGTATACAGACCCCAAGCTAGAACCACATTGTATACCAACCCCAGACCATAAGGCAGTGTATACAGGCCCCAGACCAGAACATCCTTATACAGACCCTAGTCCATATCTCCCTGTATAGGGATCCCAGATTAGACCCCCCATTAACATAAGCCAGATTCTGTCTGCTTACAGACCACAACCTGACCCCCCTGTTTTCAGACCCCAAACAATCCCTTTTACAGACCTCAGACCATACATCAAGCTACTCAACTATACAATTATACATCCCCGAGCTCCACATCTCACCATCCATCCCATACATATAGGGTACTATAAGAGACTTGACAGCTCTGATTTTTATAGCCAAGTTAGTTTTGAAAACCCCCTTTTTACGATCATCTTATAGGTCATTTAGATGCAAAAAACATATCCTGTATCCGTGCTGCATTGCTGTGAATGTCCAAAAACATTGATATACTTCTCCTAATGAAATTATTTCCCACAACCTTGTCATTTGGTTATCATATTTCAGGAGTAAAATATCTCCATCCTATTTTTTTTCCATTGTGTGGTTTAGAATTATGGCTTGAATAGAATAATTGTAAGTAGTTAGCGTGCTCGAAAATAAAACTGACAATTTGTCATCCAACACCGCAAGAAAAAGTGATCTCACAGCAAGTAAAATGGCTATATTATGTTAATTTCCTTGCTTTTCCCTCGTGTACACACATTGATTAAATATTGCATTTACTGAAAAGGTTAACGGATTTGCAAATAAAATAATCAGATTTCTGTGATAGAACTGGTTCACATATAGTTCAGTGCTGTGATTCACGTCCCTGACGCTGACAGTAAAACACAAAAATAAATGTTAATTATCTTGGCTTTGTTATTTTGCATGAGACAACTCTGAAGGGCTGTACTCACCATGATGGCTTAATTGGACAGAAAAAAAAAATGAAAAAATGTAAATCTCTTGTCAAATTCCTTTTTGACAATCGCAGCCCAAGGGTCCTTAAAATGATATCTTATTTCCTGGTTTGATGCTTTGTTCAACCATTTTTACAGATGTACAACTGCATCAAGTGTAACGTTACCTTTCTTACCCCGGATATGGCTGCCTGACGATTTATGGTCAGAAATTTTAGCAAAACTCCATGTGTGTGCCCATGACTTCAGCTAACACCGTGCACAGTGGCATAGCTGTAGATGGTGCAGAGGTAGCAGATGCAAGTAGGTCCTGTCTGGTGCCTGGGGAGCCACAAGGCCCTTCTACCTTATAGGAAGGCATCTATATTTTATAAATGGTACGTGATAGGAGAAGATCCTATTAAAGACTTTCCATTGGGGTCCAGAAGCTTCAGGTTATACCTCTTTCTGTGCACCTCAATTCAGGTAACTATGTTTTTATGTGCGAAAAAAACACAATTTGTGCATGCCAAAGAATTGTCAATTCATATAATTATCAGTCTTTTAGTTTTAGTGGACAACAGAGCCCCTTGAAGAAAATGTTTCATCAGGAAGTGATCTAAGTTTTTTTCTACTTTGGTCTCACCAGCCAACCTGTGGCGATGCTAGAGCTTCATTAACAAACAAATACTACTGCATAGTGCCAAATGCCACAGTGTGAAAAAATCCCACAGTGCAGCACAATATACCTTCCCAGCAGCACTAAATATCATAGTGCTGTACAAAATACTTCCTCAGCAGTGCCAGACGTATATATCACAGCGCAGCACAAAATACCACCTCAGATTGACTAAACAAGTACCACAGTGTGGCACAAAATATGTCCATAATATTACCAGGGCCTCCTAAAGAAGCCAGAATGGTGAAACTCAGGTGCTTCTTCATAACTTCGGATGATCCATTACCATATATAGGGGTTATTAAGACCCGCGTCTAAAATGCTGGTCTTAATAAATGACTCCAAAATGTTTTTAAAGGGCATCTGTCAGCAGATTTGTACCTATGAAACTGTCTGACCTGTTACATGTGCGATTGGCAGCTGAAGGCATCTGTGTCAGTTCCAGATTCTTATGTGACCACGTTGCTGAGAAAAAAATGAAGATTGAATATATGCAAATTAGCCTTTAGGAGCAACAGGGGCGAATAGATGCTCCAGAATTGTTATAAAATGGGGAATGCATGAAGCTATTAAAACAGGCATGTCAGAAGAAGTTACAGGTCCTCTTGAAGATAGGTCAGGATAGGTCATCAATATCAGATTGGAAGGGGTCCAACAACCGGCACCCCTGCCGATCAGCTGTATGAAGTTAAGACATGTGCCATGTGTATCGTCTCCCTTCTCTCTTCTTGCTCGCTGCTGCTATGTCTATGGCGAACAGGAAGAGAGATGGGAGACGGCACGCACGCACAGCGTGCGCCTTCCCTTCATACTGTACAGCTGATCGGCAGGGGTGCCGGGTGTTGGACACCCGCTGATCCAATATTGATGACCTATCCTGAGGATATTATCAATATTAAAAGCCCAGAGAACCCCTTGAAGGTTCATTTGGTAGTAACTGGAGAAGAGCAAATCCATTCTAAACAAATAGGGTTCAACCCAAATGTTGTTAAAATTTGAGTTGGATCTGAATCAGAATTTTTTGTAATTTGATTTGTGCACATTTTGGGGGAGAGAAAGAAACAGAGAAGTGTCATGTATTTTTTTTAAAGTGAGAAACAGGAAAATAAAAAAAAATGTATATCCCAGGAGACCTCTGAATGTCATACACACATTCTTAAGCCAATTGGCATACTTTCGATTTGGGTAGAATTGATTAGAACCTGAGAATCAGATTGAGCTGAATCAAACCTAAATCAAATTTTGAGTGATTTGCTCATCCCTAGTAGTAATGCCTAACTACAGTAGTGCATTTTTTTAATGACATAGAACAAATGTGTTTGGAAAAGATTGTTTGGATTAGTTAATAGACCTGTATAGGATCTTGATTTATTAGCCAGAGCTACCAAGAGCACCTCTCACTTTGTAGGACTCATCACATGTGTACATTACACGGACAGCTCATTGACTGCAGTGGGAGCTGTGTGAAGCAAACTGCTAGTTTCCGCACTGATTACTGCTTATCGCTGGTGGTCCAAGCAGTGGACACCCTGCAACCACATTATCTTTAGAGAAACCTTCTAACAAAACGGCATTATACCAAGTCCCACGATTCCAAGTATTCATTTTACAATTAGTATTTCTTTTTACGAAGCAAATTTTTTATTTTTTTTTGCAACCACAAAGTGTCTCCTTCCTTCATGATCTATGGTGACTATGAAAAGAAATTACAAAAACATAAGACTTAAGCTTTATAAATCCACTTGAACTGCTTCAATAGTTTAGAACATGTCCAAGTTTTTCCTTTTGCTTTGCCCATTTTCAAGCCAAGAAATTTGCTTTGGAAGATGTGCCTCCAACCACAGTCCTTTGGCTTCCGTATGAGGTGCAATATTTTTTATCCGTCTTGGTAAAATATGTCCCCACCCATTCACTTCTGACTCTCTTCCAAATAACATGATTTTCTGTACATAAACACAATTCTTGCCACCCAGCCAGATGGTAATCATTACTTCTGATTTTCAAAAGAACTATAATGTAAGATTGGCACAATAATACTTAAAAAAACATAACTGTATTCAAAACCACAACAATTACTAAAATGGCAGGAGGCCTAACCCAATATCAAAGAAATCATATTGTATGGTATTGTAAGCTGCGAGAGGGAAACATTATGTCATGTACTGGATGGAAGCAAAGGCATTACAAATGGAGGGTTGTGTTGCTTCTGAGCAGATTTACAAAATGCCTTTAAAGGGGCTATCCCATGAGTAATGTAATAATTGAAATTAACACATTATAGGACACATTATATTGAGCTTAGGTGACACAACGGGCTCTCCATAAGGACTGCTAGGTGGAGGCTTCCGCCCAGCAGTGTTCCTGGTGATGTCACCAGCTCTGATGGGCGGGCTTTAGTGCTGCCCTAGCTGTTTTACAGGCTAGGGCAGCACCAAAGCCCCCCCCCCATCAGAACTGGGCTCACTGCTGGGCGGAAGCCTCCGCTTAGCAGTCCTTATAGAGAGCCCGGTACATCACCGGAACTCCATAAAATGCCTTTGCTCTGTGTGATTCAGTGCAGGGCAAAGGAGAGCATCGGAGCATGAAATGCAAAACAGGGGCTGCTTGGGTGAAATTGTGGGTATGTCAGGGTTCAGCTCTAAACCAGGACAACCCCTTTAACTTCCCCTATATGCAAAACAACTCCACAGGATAGAGGAACCATCTTTGATGCTCTGTATTTATCCCATAAATCGTGACTATATCGTGACTACCATACGGTAATTTATTCAATGCAGACAATTCTGGTAGCACAGAAGTAAAAGTAATAGACGGAGCTCGACTACGATGGAAAAATATTAATCTATCAATCAGTCTCAATTGCCAAATTTCTGACACCAGCAAATGATTTTTAAATTAGGCAAAATAATTCACCTACACTGCAGGAATCGGACGGGCTCAGCTTTCTGTGAAATAACTTTATGTTCCATGAATGGTTTAATAATACGGGCAAAGATTTTCCATGAACCTTAGTGATAATTGTTTAAATCAAGGACATATGTGCAATTTTTACCAAACATGAATGCATCGTCCTGCTAATCGCGGGAAGGCTTCTGTAACAAAGGAACTGTGTGCACATTTTATTACAATAACGTGACATATTACTCATTTTATGACACACTTTAAATTAAGAATATGACAGGATTTAGTAAGCAGTGAAAGTGCAGAAGACGGCAGAGGATTTATGAAGAGCTCCAGTGGCTGCTGCTGTGAATCCCCCAACTCTCTTCATATCACTTATGAAAAGACTTCCGCTATTCTGGTCTGTTTAATGGAGCCTTCCATTGCCAAGATTTTTTTTCTTACCCCCAAGTATATTTCTGGGTAATTATATCATTAAAACCCCAACGTTACATTCTGTCCAATAAATTGTCTACACCTCTTGAATCTTAGATTAATAAGCAGTTGGAAATTTTATATATTTAGCATGGCAAAGTAGAAATCATTAAAAAAAAAAACAGTAAAAACCATTTTAAACTGAGAAGTGAATTCTGGACGTTCTTGTGCGTACTATGTCATGTATTTGTACAATTATAAAGCTATAATTTGTATGACTTTCATAACTTGGAAAAGAGGAGCAATTTTTTGCTTAATAGCTATACAGTATGTCTCCATTTTCATATTTTACGGTGTTAAGAAATGGAGGCGACGTGTGTCAGTCTAAGTATTACTGCATGCTGTAATATAAAGGTCCATTACACAACCGCAACTTTGCGGAACGGGTGTAGACCCATTCATTTCAATGGGACAGCAAAAGATACGGACAGCACACTGTGTGCTCTCCGCATCCGTAGTTCCCTTCCGCAGCCCCGCAAAAAACATGCATGTCCTGTTCTTGTCCTCAATCGAGAACAAGAATAGGCATTTCTACCATAGGGCTGGCCGTGGGAATGCGGAACGCAAGCGCTCGGTACCAGTGTTTTGCGGACCGCAAAGCACTTATGGTCATTTGAATATGCCCTTAAAGGGATTGTCTGGGTGATTATTTATTTCATTAAAATTTTAAAAAAATCCTACTCACCTCACTGATCAACCTCCGCTCCCTTCCTATGCTTTCCCGGTCCCCCACTAATCTCTTCTACCTAGTGACCCTTGACATGCAGGAAATTGTGGCTCGACCAATCATTGGCTGCATTCGTGACAACCCAGAGCCAGTGTAGAGAGGTACAAGGGAGTAGAAACCAGTGGTGAAAAGCATCAGAACAGGGGAATCAGTGAGGCGAGTTTTTAAATTTCTTTACACCAGTTAGAAATTAATATTTCCTGGACAACCCCTTTAGGGACCCCCAGGCATTCCAGGTGCTACCATATTGTACCTTCAGGCACCATATACTCCAAGAGAAGCAAGGCTTCTTCATATTAAGGAGCATTGGATGCATTAAACAAATGATATCGCCATCCATGAAAAGGAATCTCTCTGTGCATAACCAGAGACTTCAGTATGTGAGTGCCGGATTACAAATCCATACAATATATATCCACAATATGTGTGTAGGAGGTATAAATGTGTTAGGATGCTTTTGTCCTGTCCTGAATGGCAAGGTGGGGGGGTAATGATGTAACACAAATAGGAATGAGCGAACTGGTGTTTTCAAGTTCGGCGTACAAAGTTCGGGTTATCTAAAAATTCCATTATGGATTCCACTACCACAGACCATAAGTTTATGGTCCGTGATAACGGAATCCATAACAGAATTCTTAAATAACCCAAACCTTGTACTTGAAAACACAAGTTCGCTCATCACTAAACACGAACAAAACCTTATGGGGATGTTTAGGTGTTACAGTAGGTAAGGGGTGCTGGCAAGGTTTGACAGGCACCCTCTGCTATCCAGAAATACAAAGTTTTATATTTGTTATGTTTAAATATTGAAAATACTGGAAATTATAAAATTTCTAAATGTAACGTTGATCGATCAGCTTAATATATTGCTCTATGTAAGGGCAGCATGTTACAGGTCCGTGCTCCTAGAACGCAAAATGATGAACAAAATTTTGTGTCGATTTGTCCCAAATTTCCCAAAACATTTGGATTCTAACAAATTCATTTCAGGCAAATTAGATGAAGAGGGAGAGAGAGAGAGAGAAAGAGACAGACAGAGAGTGTGCTACTCTGGGTTTCTTTAAAATATATTTAAATTAACTTTCTTACTATTTAAAATCGGGATCCGATTCCCAGCACCCTCGCCAATCATCTGTTTGAAGAGAACTCATCGCTCATTGGAGCACTATCTTCTCTGCTCTGTTTACCTGCTCGTCGCAGTAATTGCAGTGCTGAGCAGGTGTAATTAAAAGTATGGCGTCCACATTCACTTCTATTGGATGACTCTCTAGTATTCACTTGAACAGACAGAGCTGTCCCATAGAAGTGAAAGTGAAGCTTAGCAAGAATTTAGACACATTTATGAATTGCAACTTTTTAAAATGTCACAAATTTTTCACTCAACGTCACTCTAAAAGTCTAAAAGATGGTGGCATAAAACTGAAGAAAGATCTCTAGATTTATTTATAGATATAATTAATTAACACTTCCTATGAGCTGACAGTCAGGAGTCGACATGTATGGAATCATGCATACTATCTCCCATTGGAGATGAGCAAATTGATTCTAAAAAGATTTGTGTCACATAAAAATTTTTGGCAATTCAATTCGGGCAAATTTCTCTAAAAGGCATTGGCCATTTTTCAGATATGAAGACAGGGAAAATCAAAAAGGACGATCACAGGACTCCAGGCGCTGTGTGTTTGTATATATAAAAAAAAAAAAGAAAAGAAATAAACCCCCCATCCAGCTGCTATGCTTTGCTCTCATCCCTGCTACTTTTGCAGAAAACAGCGCTAAATAGCGCATGTGTACACCGCCTCCTATGCTACACGCTATATACACACCAGCAAGCATTTGTCGCCAAAAAGTGAACATTTTTTTTATTTTGTTTTGTAAAAGAAACATTTAAATCCTACAATGCAATTTGTTTGTTATTACCATCTACCATCCATTTACCTATAGCCATATATGTCCCTGTCACTTTAAGATTATTAATGCTGTCTTGGCTTTAAAGAGAATGCAATGATTTACAGTCCTAAGAGACACCAGAACATTAGAAAAGTTTCACAACTTTTCACAGCAATTTCAGCCCTTTTTGATTCGGGATGAATTTACTTGGATCCGAATCGAATTGCTCAACCGATTCGACGTAATCGAATCAGAACTGAATTTGAAGAAATGTGCTCAGCACTTCCTCCGATACATGCTGTTCAAACATGCCTCGCTTGTCAAGACATTTTAAAAGATGGATATTTCTCTGTAAGGAGCCAATATAAAGGAAGTGAGTTCAGCAGATGACAACTACTAACTATGACACATTGCATAGTCTTGGGTCTTGAACAAAACCATACATTTTTTATTTCAATTTTTAAAAAAAATAAAAGTCCAAAAATGGCACTCAGCAGGACATCTCCCCACACCAGTCAACGCGTTTTGGACTGTACTCGGTCCTTATTCATGACATAACAGATTCAAAATAGCATATACCATTTCAGTGCAGACTGCAGATGTGACCGTGTTAGAATTTTCTCAAAGCCTCTCAAGTTTTATAATCTTGTATACTCCTCAAAAATGTATTTATAAGGAGATTAGTTCTTGAACATCTGCAGTTCACATGCCTAGACTCCACCGCAGGCTTCTGGAATGGCCGTAGTAGCATCGCATATAAACAAATCCTAGTAAACCTTTCCATTCCGGGACCCTCTCGAATATGGTCTAATCTTAAAGAAAATAGCCCATAAATCCTACAATTTAAATGCTCTGTTTTTATCATGCCAGAAGACAGTGACCGAGTCTGTAACCACAGGAGTGTACTTTTATCTTGTGTCTGCTGCCATGCCGTTTATACGCTGACGGTTTCTGTTTAAAATTTTAATAGCCATTTAAAATGTCTATATTTAAGAAATACAAGGATGTGTTTTATGACAGATCTATGTTCTTTATGGCAGTCGAGCCATTCTTTAGCAGAAATGTGTCAAGTACAGCCACTTCCTGTGGAGCAAGATGAATCTTAAGATGTTCATTACATAGCGCGGCTTCTTTTCCTTTTCTTTCTCATGGATCTGTAAAATAGAAAGCATAAATGTTCCATTGGCTACTTATTATTCGCAAACATTCATTTTAGGGTGCATTCACATTACCGTATGTATTTTACGGTCTGCAAAACACAGATCAGCAAAAAATATGGATGACGCCTGTGTGACATCCGTGTTACATCCGTTTTTATTGCCGAACACATTGTAGTAATGCAAATTTTTTACCAGAAAACGGACAAGAATAGGACACGTTCTATCTGTGGGAATGTGTAACAGACATATGGATATTGACAGCCCATGGTGTGCGGTCCATTTTTTTTGTGGACCCATAGAAATGAATGGGTCCATGTGCGATCCACAAAAAAAGCATATGCGGACCAAAATGACGGTCATATGAATGGGGACTAAAGCCGGCCATATACATTAGTCTTTTGTTGGCCGAACACACCAAGAACAACTGTTTCAACCGACAGCCAATCAACAAGCGTTTAAGCTGTGGGCACTTGGAAGCCATCACAGTCATGTCTAGTATTGGCATGGTTGTGATTGGCCAGCGCACCATGTGACCATGCATGTATAAATGCCAGGTGCACCGCCATTCTGCTGTGACTAGTGTAGGGACAGAACGCTGCTTCACAGGGACAGTGTTAGGCTTTTAATTTTTTTTTAAATAACTCTGAGGGTAACCTGTAGGCATTTATGTGGGTGCAATACAGCAACTATGCACTAGTGACACAGAAATACAATACTTAATCCTGCTGTTCAGTCTGAGGCAGGGGAATTGCTAGAGTCTCAAAAGACCGGGGCCAAAGCCCCAATGAAAATGGCCCAGATCTCTAAATTGACCCTCCCCCCGCACTTTCCTGTACTTGCTATACAGCAGCACATACCTGTCACATCCAGGGCCTCCCAGGTGACGTCTCCTCCAATGTAGATCTTCTCTGTCATCATCTTCTCCATTTGGTCCGGACAACTTCTTTTAGCCGCACCTCGTCTTTGCAAAGTGTGACACACAGACATCTTAGCTTCCTCACATTTCTATCATCATCCCCCAACCTGGAGTCCCCATAGTGTTATCCTGCTGCTCGCTGTGCCCCCCAATACCCCCAAAAACTATCCTTAAGAAAAATTTGTGGACCCCATAGTAATAGTACTTCTCATAGTCCCACCAATGGTAATTGCCTTCTAGAATGCCCTCATTAGTAATAATGTCCGCTACAGTGCCCCCAACAGTGACAATGCTCCCCAAGAATGCCCCCATTAGTAATACTGCCCCTACAGTGCCCCCAACCATTATAACGCTTCCCCAGAGTGACCCCCATTAGTAGAAGAGTCCTCCAGTATTAATAATGCCCTCACAGAGTCCCCATTAGAAATAAGGCCCCTTATTGTTCCCCCAATGGTAATACAGCTCCATACAGACCCCTTAGTAGTAATAAGGCCCTTCATAGTGCTCTTAGTAGAAATAAAGCAGATCTATAAGTCACTCCTATAGATTCCCCAGTAGTAATAAGAATGCCTATAATGTCCCCTGGATTTATAATACCCCTACAGTGCCGCCCAGTATTTATACTGTCCCCTACTGTTATAATACTCACTCTGAAGTTCCCCCAGTATTTATAATGCCCCCTGCAGTGCACCCTGTCCCTTCACCATACAGTCCCATGTAAATAACATCACACCATCTGTCCTGCCCCTTCCAAAATACAGTCCCATGTAAACAACATCACTCTCCTCCCTTTAGCCCCTCCAATATATAGTCCTATGTAAATAACACTATTTACTTCCCTCCGCATTGAGTTCCATGTAAATATCATAACACCATCTCTCCAGCCCCCTCCAATATACAGTCCCATGTAAATAATAAACATCTTTATCTACCGCCTTCAACATACAGTCCCATGTAAATAACATTACCCTGCCCCAGCCCCCTCCAACATTCAGTCTCATGTAAATAACATCACTCCCTCCCACAGCCACCATCAACATACATTCCAATGTAAATAATATCACCCCCTCCCCAGCCACCTCCAACATACAGTCCCATGTAAATAACATCCCTCCCTTTAGCCCTAACATACATTCCCAGTTAAATAACCATAACTCCCAGCATTCCTCTGGGTCTCCCTTCACTTACCTCTCCTCATGTAGCAGACATCACCATAGCTTCTTCCCCCAGGACTTTTCCTCTTCACTGACATCCTCTCCTGCACTGGTCACATGATGGTGACATTGCAGGTCCTTCTCAAGCATTGTCTGTTTTACTGGTCACATGACCTGTGATGTCATCACAGGTCCTTCAGATCTTCCAGTGCATTTGATTTAATTTTATTGACGTCCTGAGGACAGTTGTATCTAGCAGGCAGGCAGTACATTCGGGGCCTGGGACAAAACATCAGGGGCCCAGGCCCCGAATGTTTTAACCTAGCAATGCCCCTGGTCTGAGGGTGACCAGTAGGCATTTTTGGTCGGTGCAATACAACACCTTGGCACCAGTGACGCAGAAATACAATACTTATTCGTGCTTTTCAGTCTGTTTGTGATCTGTAGTCATTTTTGGTTGGTGCAATACTATTCCTTTGCACCAGTGACTTGGAAATACAATAGTTAATCCATCTGTTATATGTGTCGGTGACACATAGCTATTTTTGTTTGGTGCAAAACCCTTAAATTCCCCCTGTGAGATGGAAATACAATAGTTAATCCTTCTCTTATTTGTGTCGGTGACACATAGCAATTTATTTGGTGCAAAGTTCTTAAATTGCCCCTGTGACATGGAAATACAATAGTTAATCAGTCTGTTAATTGTGTCTGTGACACATAGCTATTTGTTTTGTTGCAAAACCCTTAAATTGCCTCTGTGACACAGAAATACAATAGTTAATCCGTCTGTTAATTGTGTCAGTGATGCATAACTATTTTTGTTTGGTGCAAAACCCTTAAATTTCCCCTGTGACACAGAAATGCAAGAGTTAATCCGTATGTTAATTGTGTCGGTAACACATAGCTTTTTTTGTGGAAAAACCCTTAAATTGCCCCTGTGACATGGAAATACAATAGTTAATCCTTCTCTTAATTGTGTCAGTGACACATAGCAATTTTTTGGGTGCAAAGTCCTTAAATTGCCCCTGTGACACGGAAATACAATAGTTAATCCGTCTGCTAATTGTGTCTGTGACACATAGCTATTTTTGGGAGTTTCAAATTGCACTGTTGCATCCGTCTTACTGTAATAACAAAGCAAATCAGTCTATTGGTTGTGTCGGTTACACAAAGACATTTTTTTGTGATTACAAAGTCTACTGTTGCATCCATCTTACAGTAATAGCAGAGTAAATCAGTCTGTTAATTGTGTCAGTGACATAAAGTCATTTTTTGGGGTTCATCACACCGCCTTTGCATCCATCTTACTGTAATAGCAGAGAAAATAAGACTGTTAATTGTGTCGGTTACACAAAGCACTTTTTTTCTTAATAACACCGCATTTTTATCCGTCTAACTGTAATAGGAGATTTAATCAGTCTGTTTGTTGTGTCGGTGACACAAAGCAATTTTTTGGTGCAAAGTCCTTAAATTAACCCTGTGACACGGAATCACAATAGTTAATCAGTCTGTTAATTGTGTCTGTGACACATAGCTATTTTTTTGTTGCAAAACCCTTAAATTGCCTCTGTGACACAGAAATGCAATAGTTAATCCGTATGTTAATTGTGTCGGTAACACATAGCTTTTTTTGTGGCAAAACCCTTAAATTGCCTCTGTGACACGGAAATACAATAGTTAATCCTTCTCTTAATTGTGTCGGTGACACAAAGCTATTTTTGGGGGTTTCAAAGTCCACTGTTGCATCCGTTGGTGACATAAAGTAATTTTTTGGGGTTCATCACACCACCTTTGCATCCGTCTTACTGTAATGGCAGAGTAAATCAGTCTGTTAGTTATGTCGGTGACATAAAGCCATTTTTGTAGTTACAAAGTCCACTGTTGCATCCATCTTACTGTAATAGCAGAGTAAATCAGTCTGCTAATCGTGTTGGTGACATAAATAGCAGAGAAAATAAGACTGTTAATTGTGTCGGTAACGCAAAGCACCTTTTATCTTAATAACACTGCATTTTTATTCGTCTAACTGTATTAGGAGATTTAATCAGTCTGTTTGTTGTGTCGGTGACACAAAGCAATTTTTTTTAATAACACATGCATTTTCATCTATCTAACTGTAATAGGAGATTTTATAAGTCTGTTAATTGTGTCTGTGACACAAAGCAAATTTTTGGGGGTTCATAACACTGAATACTCATCCGTCTTACTATAATAGCAGAGTAAATCAGTCTTTTTATTATGTAGGTGACACAAAGCCATTTTTTTTTAAATAACACCACATTTTCATCCGTCTAACTATAATCGGAGAGTAAATCAATCAGTTAATTGTGTGGTGACACAAAGCAAATTTTGGGGGGTTCATCACACTGCATTATCATCCATCTTACTGTAATAGCAGAGTTAATCAGTCTGTCAATTGTGTGGGTGACACAAAGCTAATTTTTTGGGGTTCATCACACTGCATTCTCATCTGTCTTACTGTAATAGCAGAGTAAATCAGTCTGTTAATTGTGTCGGTGACACAAAGCCATTTTTTTAATAACACCCCATTCTCATCCATCTTATTGTAGTAGCAGAGTAAATCAGTCTGTTAATTGTGTCGGTGACACAAAGCTAATTTTTGGGGGTTCATCACACTGCATTCTCATCAATCTTACTGTAATAGGTGCCCAAATGAAACACCTTATTCTGGTGCACACAGGTGACAGGAGGTTCTGCGTCAATTTGAATACCACTCTATGAATGGTGAGGCCAGAACGAAGTAGAGGCGGTAGAAGATTGGATGGCTGACAGTACCTCCAATTTCTTCACATTGTCTTCCACCCGGTCCCCTGCTGAAAGCGCAGAGTTGGCACCAGTAGCCCACTGGCATCTTCCACCTTAACCCCTACCGAGCCCTAAGTCATGCAGCAGTCACTTATGCTTTTTGATGACTCTGCTGGCAGGGTTTCCATGGGCCTTCCACCTAGCACTGCCCTGCAAGTGGAAGAGATTGAGTGCACTGATGCCAAACTAATTATGGTTGAGGATGAGGACAGTGGAAGACTGCTGCAGCACGTCTGATGATGACAAAACACAGGTGTCAACTGCTGCAGCTTTCTGCAGGAGGACAAGGGTGAGGAGTGGGTGCAAGATGATGTGCAGGATGATGAGGTCCTAGGCCTCACATGGCATCCATGGAATCAGACAGTGGGGTAGCGTGGAGTCGCTAAAAAGGACCACAGAAAGGCGCCAAAATCCCTAGTATTTAGGGTTATGATGTATATAACCGAAGAAAAAATAGAAACTTGAGTTATTAGATACACATAAATGGGGTGGCGATATTTTCACACTCACCGATTGTTGTGATTCTCACGGTAAATTCGTATATGGTATGCAGTTAAGCAGATATGGTATAAGGTAAATGTAAAATATTATACAAATATAAAATCAAGGTATAAAATCAAATCAAAATTTCAGTGACTCACTTCACCCAGGAGGGTAATATGGGATAAAGCACATAACACCCACATCACACCTCCTGCGCCTGGATTGCCAGTAGAGTCTCACGGATGAACAATGATCACTCAGGAATTCTTTTTCATTCTTTAAGTTCTTTTATTCCAAAGCCAGGGTGGGGGAGTGAGCAGCTCGACGCGTTTCGGGGCCTCTTAATGGGTCCCCTTCATCAGGAGCATGAATCAGAGTGACATGTGCAGTTTGGAGGAAGAGATGGGGATCAGCAAAAAAGGGAGCAGAGTGCGAAAGCAGAGCGGCTGGCCCCTAGCTAGTACACTTGCTACTGCCAAATGCATTCCGGAAGAGAGCACACCAAAGCCAGCTCAAAGGAGTTCTTCAGAAAATGTGCTGACAACAAGACATGGGTGGTTTGCATGCTGTGCAATCAGAGCCTGAAGTGAGGGATAAATGTTCTAAACCTGAGCACTACCTTCATGACCAGGCATCTAACGGCAAAGCTTGAGCTGCAGTGGAGTAGACACCTGAAAAAATATGAAAGATCTGAGGCTTCTCTTGCTCCCTCTTCTGCTGTGGTCTCGGCCTCTTCCTCCCCCTCTGGAGTGACAGGGACACCTGGCACCCCTCAAAGTAAGGAAGTGTCACGCCTGTGTGTGGGAGGAAGACACCACACTGGATGAAGAAGGAGACGGAGCAAGGAAAAATGCCTGAAAGCAAGGGAAGAAAGAAGGATACCTCGTAGTCAATCCCTAGTCACAGTCCTGACTGGTAATCAGTATAAACAGACCCCAAAGGTAGGTAAGTCCATACGAAGGAGTACCTAGAGTCCTAACTCACCCTAAAAGACCCTGGCAATAGTGACAGGACTGAGACTACCTGTTCCTCCAGAAAGGAAGGATGACCAGGAGTCTCCCTCAGGCCTACAACAAAGGGAAGGGGGAAAACAACACACAGATAAACCAAAACAAAATGCAAAAGGGAAAGAAAACACTTAACTTTCCAGTAGCTAATGCAGCAACAGGAACTCAGCTGAGAACCAAACACCAGCAGACCACAGATACCACTGAAGCAATAAACCACACAGCATTGTGGGAGAAGCAAATATGAATAAGGAAAGTTAAATGACCACAATAGCAACACCTGGAGGTTAGAGGTGTGGCCAGTATCAGAAACAACACAGACACCTATTGATCCACAAGGAAACCTGTCAGATTAAAGCCAGTGTTGCCAGTCTCACAGATCTTCTGTCACCGACTGTCACGGGGACGTCCGTATGTCTCGGTACAGGATGTGACAGCAACACCACCACCAGCAGTGTCACCGAGCATCTCCACACTGTCCTATGGAAGCGTTCAGCTGTCCATCCCCCAAACACTGGAGAGAAAAAGGAAGTACTCCCCTATCCACCTGCGAACCTTGGCCCTGAATGACAGCATTTCAAAATTCCTGGCCTTTGAAATGCTGCCATTCCATCTGGTGGAGACTGAGAGTTTTAAAAATGTAATGACGGCGGCTGTCCCACAGTACATGGTTCCCAGCCGCCACTACTTTTCCATGTGTTCCGTTCCTGCCCTGTGCAACGTCATCAGTGGCAAGGTCCACATAACCATCAATGCATGGACCAGTAAGCACAGGCAGGAACGTTATATCTCCCTAACTGCCCACTGTGGAAATCTAGTGGCGGCTTGGCCCGAGGCGGAAAGCGGCACCACGGATTGATGGACGTTTCTCAGTGCCTCCGGTTGCCTCCTCCTTCTACTCTGTTTCCCCCTCCTGTTCCTCCTTTACTGCCTCCTCATCGCTTCAGCACAACACCTGCACCACCAACTTCAGCACAGCCAGGGGGAAACGACAACAGGCTGTTGTGAAACTCAACTGTTTGGTGGAAAAACCAAATATCGTGCAGGAGTTGTGGGCGGGCATGGAATAACAGACCAATGAGTAATTGGTGCCACTGAGCCTCAAGCCCAGACTGGTGCTGTGCGACAACAGACGAAATTTCGTAGCAGCTTTGGGCCTAGCCGGTTTGACGCACATCCCTTGCCTGGCACATATGCTGAATTTGGTGGTGCAGAGGTTCCTGAAGAATGACCCTGATATGTCAGAGCTGTCTGTGTGCGCTTTCGGCGTTCTCACTCTACTGCTGCTTGCCTGTCTGCGCTACAGCGTAACTTCGGTCTTCCCGCTCACCGCTTCATATGGGATGTACCCATATGGAACTCGACCTTGCACATGCTGTACGAGTAGCAGCAGGCGATAGTGGAGTTTCAGCTGCAACACGCATGGGTGAGTCGCACTGCGGAACAGCACCAGTTCAACACCAGCGAGTGGGCCTCCATGTAGATCGTGTGTGCCGTGTTGCGCTGTTTCGAGTACTCTACCAACATGGCCAGCGCCGATGACACCGTCCTCAGCATTGCTATCCCACTTCTATGTCTCCTTGAAAAAATGCTTTGGGCGATGACAGATGAGGATGTGGCACACGAGGAAGAGAAGGAGCAACAGGGATCATTCCCAGGGTTATCAGGCCAGTCGTCCACAGGTGTCTCAGAGGGTGGGTTCCTGCACCAACAGCAGCCAAGTACACAACTGTCCAGCCAGGGCACAGTTTTTGAGGATGAGGAGGATGATGAGGACAAGGAGAATCCGGGTTCACGGCAGGGTGGCACCCAGAAATCAGCTAATGGGCATCACTGGAGCATGGCTGAGGGAATACAGAGGACACAGACAATACACCTCTCACGAAGGACAGCTTGTCGTTGCATCTGAGCAGCCTGGCACACATGAGCGACTAGATTCTGCAGTGCCTGCGCAACGAACGCTGAGTTGCCAGTGCTGATTACTGGGTGGCCACCCTGCTGGTTCCCTACTACAAGGACAACATGCCCTCCTTACTTCTGTCACTGGAGCGCGAACGGAAGAAGCGTGAGTACAAGCGCACACTGGTAGATGCACTACTGATGGCGTTCCCACCTGACAGCGGGGGCTCAGTACAAGCAAAAGGCAGAAGAGGAAGTCGCCAAGCAGCTGGGGCACCGCCACCACCTCAGAAGGGAGGGTTAGTATGGCCGAAATGTGGAAAAGCTTTGTCAGCACGCCACAACATCCAGCACCACCATCTGATACGGACTGTCTTAGCAGGAGGCAGCATTTCAGCAACATGGTGGAACAGTACATGTTCACATGTCTGCATGTACTAACTGATGGGTCCACCCCATTTAACTTCTGGGTCTCCAAATTGGGCTCATGGCCTGAGCTTGCCCTTTACACCTTGGAGGTGCTGGTCTGCTCTGCGGCAAGTGTATTTTCCGAACATATGTTTAGTAGAAGAAAATGGGTTCTGGTCCGTGCTTCTCCCAACAAACACGCAGCCACTTGTGCACACTGGAAAAATTGGTTTATCACAGACAGACACCCTGTTCACCGCTCAACGCTGCCCAGCGAAAGCTCATACACTCCAGCACCTTCAAAGAAACGGCAACATGGTGCAGCATCCACGGTACTTTTAAATGAAAATTCTATTTATTGTACTCACAAACAAGCACTTGATATCAGCATTAAAATATTTAGTCAGTCCGCTGTCCGCCCGACCCGGGTTTCGCCCAATGGCTTCGTCAGGGGCTCTGCATAGCATAACACCGGCACCTATTTAAGTCCTCCATTAAACACTTCCGTGTCAAACCTCCTATGTCGGGGTCAAAAATTTTTTCTCTGGACAATTAGGTGACTATATCTCCATTACATAACATTTAAACATGCGCAATTACATAAAAAGTTAATGTTATAAAATCAAACATAATTTCATCATAAAATCCTCTATAAAACATGTTATCTAAAAATAATAAATAGAAAAACACTTAATTATTCACAGTTTTCAAACAATTACCGTTCCCTACTTCTATAACCATATTTATAGGGGAGCTCATTATGAACTACCTATATAAATTCCAACATAGCTGCTCTAATATCCCAATCAATATTCAACCCATTTGGTTGGAGGGTGCCTAAGTCATAAATCCACTGCGCTTCTTTTTTATTTATCTGTTTGACAGGGTCCAATGTTTTACAACCCGTTCCACAGCCCTAAATTTTAAACCAAAAGTTTTTTTTTTATGGAAGTTATTAAAATGTGCCGAGACACTGTGTGTCTCCAAACCTCTCTTGATGTTACCAATATGTTCACTTACTCTAATTTTTAATTTACGTAAGGTTCTCCCTACATAGTGCAAACTGCAGGGGCACTCTAGGACATAGATCACACCTGCGGTTTCACAAGACATATTGCCCTTAATTTTGAACTCCTTTTTATTCACTGCAGACACCAGTTTATTTTCATTCAAAGTTCTTTTGTCTTCCTTATTCCTATTTTTGCAGCCTAAACAGAAGCCACACCACGTAAACCGGTCAGTATCTTTGGTGATCTTTGTTTGTTTTTCCATGCAGCTGTGGACAATTTTATTTCTTAGAACGGGTGCCCTTTTAAGAATAAATGGGGGTTTTTTGGGGACAAAGTCACCAATGACAGGGTCATTTTTCAGGATGTTCCAATTTTTACCTATTATTTTTTTAATCTCTGGACAGGCTGAGGAATATGTTGTTAAGAATGCATATTTGTATCGATTATTTTCCTGATTATTAGTTTTTTTGATAATTGCTACTTGGTTTTCTCTAGTATTAGTACTTTCCCTAACTTCCTCACTCTGTTTTTCTAATAAATCTGCTGTATATCCCTTTTATTTAAACCTTTCCAGGATAACCTCACTTTGTGCGTCATAATCCTCCAATTTCGTGCAATTCCGTTTCATACGTTGGAATTGGCCTTTTGGGATATTTTTAATCCATGGGTTGTAGTGACAGCTGCTGCTATCAATGTAGCTATTTCTGTCAGTTGCTTTGAAATAGGTGATAGTTTGTATCTCACCTTGATGGAGGGAGATTTCCAGGTCTAAAAACTGCACTTTTTCTTTACTAATGTTTTCTGTGAAAACAATATTCCACATATTATCATTAATATATACTAAAAATTCCCTTAAAGCTGACTCCTCCACCTGCCATATGCAGAGGCAGTCATCTATGAATCTCTTCCATACACATAGCCTTCCTTTTATTCTTAATGAAAACAGCTATCAATATATTTAGATTCCCAATAGGCCATAAAAAGGTTCGCAAAACTTAGTGCGAATTTCGCACCCATTGCGACTCCGGAAATCTGCACATAAAAATCCTCCTCTAACCAAAAATCATTGTGTTTCAAACAATAATCGATGCATTCTAAAATGAATTTTTTTTTAGCCTCATCCATCTCATTATCCTGGTCCATAAAAAACTTTACACTGGAAATCCCAATCTCTATGGCTATTATTGTATATAAGAATGTAACATCCACAGTCATGAGTATAGTGTCCTCTGTAACCTGGCCTAAATTCTTTAAAAGCTCAAGCACTTGTCCTGTATCTTTCAGATAGGAATTGGTTTTTGGTACGTATCTCTGCAAATACATGTCTATATATTCAGAGACTCTGTTAGTTATTGAATCCAGACCAGAGACAATCGGTCTCCCAGGAGGTTTTTTTTGGTCTTTATGTATCTTGGGGAGATAATATATCACAGGAATTCAGGGGTGTGGATTATTGAGATATTCATGTTCTTTCTTATTTAGAATACCCTGGTTTCTCCCCTTATCTAGCAACACTTTCAGTTCTTTTCTATATTGATTCATCGGGTTTCCTTTCAGTTTTATATATGTGGTCTCATCACTGAGAATTCTTTTCATCTCCTTTTGATATCCCCCTTTATCTAAAACAACTATCCCCCCTCCCTTGTCCGCTGGTTTGATTACTATATTTTGGTTATTTTCTAGATTCAATAATGCTTCTCTGTATTTTTTTGTCAAATGATGTTTCATATTCCTACTGCCATAGGCATTTTCCAATCCTTTCAACACTCCTCTCTTAAATGTGTTCAAACATTCATTATCTATATTAACAGGGAAAAAAAATAGATTTATTTCTTAAATTGGTGTGTACAGTCGTGGCCAAAAGTTTTGAGAATGACACAAATATTAGTTTTCACAGTTTGCTGCTAAACTGCTTTTAGATCTTTGTTTCAGTTGTTTCTGTGATGTATTGAAATATAATTACACGCACTTCATACATTTCAAAGGCTTTTATCGACAATTACATGACATTTATGCAAAGAGTCAGTATTTGCAGTGTTGGCCCTTCTTTTTCAGGACCTCTGCAATTCGACTAGGCATGCTCTCAATCAACTTCTGGACCGATTCCTGACTGATAGCAACCCATTCTTTCATAATCACTTCTTGGAGTTTGTCAGAATTAGTGGGGGTTTTTTGTCCACCCGCCTCTTGAGGACTGACCACAAGTTCTCAATGGGATTAAGATCTGGGCAGTTTCCAGGCCATGGACCCAAAATGTCAACGTTTTGGTCCCTGAGCCACTTAGTTATCACTTTTGCCTTATGGCACGGTGCTCCATCATGCTGGAAAATGCATTGTTCTTCACCAAACTGTTGTTGGATTGTTGGAAGAAGTTGCTGTTGGAGGGTGTTTTGGTACCATTCTTTATTCATGGCTGTGTTTTTGGGCAAAATTGTGAGTGAGCCCACTCCCTTGGATGAGAAGCAACCCCACACATGAATGGTCTCAGGATGCTTTACTGTTGGCATGACACAGGACTGATGGTAGCGCTCACCTTTTCTTCTCCGGACAAGCCTTTTTCCAGATGCCCCAAACAATCGGAAAGAGACTTCATCGGAGAAGATGACTTTGCCCCAGTCCTCAGCAGTCCATTCACCATACTTTCTGCAGAAGATCAATCTGTCCCTGATGTTTTTTTTGGAGAGAAGCGGCTTCTTTGCTGCCCTTCCTGACACCAGGCCATCTTCCAAAATTCTTCGCCTCACTGTGCGTGCAGATGCGCTCACACCTGCCTGCTGCCTTTCCTGAGCAAGCTCTGCACTGGTGGCACTCCGATCCCGCAGCTGAATCCTCTTTAGGAGACGATCCTGGTGCTTGCTGGACTTTCTTGGACGCCCTGAAGCCTTCTTAACAAGAATTGAACCTCTTTCCTTGAAGTTCTTGATGATCCTATAAATTGTTGATTGAGGTGCAATCTTAGTAGCCACAATATCCCTGCCTGTGAAGCCATTTTTATGCAACGCAATGATGGCTGCACGCGTTTCTTTGCAGGTCACCATGGTTAATAATGGAAGAACAATGATTTCAAGCATCACCCTCCTTTTAACATGTCAAGTCTGCCATTTTAACCCAATCAGCCTGACATAATGATCTCCAGCCTTGTGCTTGTCAACATTCTCACCTGAGTTAACAAGACGATTACTGAAATGGTCTCAGCAGGTCCTTTAATGACAGCAATGAAATGCAGTGGAAAGTTTTTTTTTGGGATTAAGTTAATTTTCATGGCAAAGAAGGACTATGCAATTCATCTGATCAATCTTCATAACATTCTGGAGTATATGCAAATTGCTATTATAAAAACTTAAGCATCAACTTTTCCAATTTCCAATATTTATGTAATTCTCAAAACTTTTGGCCACAGCTGTATATGGCCATCCTCCAACTGTGGGTTCTGTATGGGATTTTTTATCCAATATTTGCATAGATTAAGTTTTCTCATGTACCTGTGGATGTCCAAATACACTTCAAATTTGTTCCCTTTATATGTTGGAGCGAATTTGAGTCCCTTATTCAAAACTTTCTTTTCATTCTCAGTAAGTTCATATGAGCTCAGGTTGTAGATCCCTAAATCATCTCGCGTCCCTTTTTGGCTACTGGGCTTACTGTGTTGTTTTCCTCCTCTCTTTCTCCTATATCTTTTTTCTTTCTTTTTGGGGTACTTAGGGCTTCTATTTCCTTCCCTTTCATCACTGCTGTAGTCACTCCTTTGATGCATTCGTGGGGAAAATTTGCTTCATTTATTGAACTACCTATATCTACCCTCTGTATTTCTTTGTCCCTTTGTGTTTCATTTCTATCCTCCCTATCTCCTCTTTCTAGGTTATTATTCCCTTGTTTTCCTGTTGAGCTAACAGGATGAGTCCTATTTACATCATTATGGTCATATCTGTTATATGATGTTGCTCCTCTGGAATTGCCCTGATATCCGAACATGTGTTTAGCACGACAGGAGGGGTGATCACGGCCAATGTGGACAAGCTCACATTCATTAAAATGAACCAGGCATGGATCTCACAGGACTTGTCTGTACCTGGGGCAGATTAGAGAGGTATACCAGATGCACCCAGCCATTATTATACTCTAGAGCACTTTGTGCATTCTCTTTTCTATTTCCCAATGTTTTGGCGCCTCCACAAGCCAAAATAACTAAATAAAATAATAAATAAATAAATAAAGGAATTTTTTTTTAAAACAAAATAAAAAAAAATGTAATTGTTGGCTGCCTCCTCCGCCTCTTTTGCCTACACCGTCACGTCCGCCTCGTCCACCTCTTCCGCTTACACCGCCACATCCTTCTCCTCCACTGGGACTTCCACCTCCTGGCTCAAGATTATTATGTGTTATATTGGCAGACTAGAGAAATATACCTTCCGCACCCAAAAAAATGGCTATAGGTGATACACAGAATTAAAAGACAAATAAATAAAAAATTTAATAAATAAAACTCAGTGTTGGCTTCCTCCCCTGCCCCCTCCGCCTCTTCCTCCTACACTGCCATGTCTACAGCCTTTCCTACTCCACTTGGACCTCCGCCTCCTGGTTCAAGATGATTTTATTTTTTATTTTTATGTATTTTGTGTTAATTTCAGTCATTTCCCTATCCACATTTGTTTGCAGGACAATTGTACTGTTCTTACCCTCATTTTGGTTCCATTTTCAGCCCTCTAGCCCTTTCTATGACTTATTTACAGCCATTTTGAATCCCAAAGTTTGGGTCCCCACTGACTTCACAGGGGTTCGGTGTTCGCTGTAAAGTTCGGGTCAAGTTTGGAACCTGAACCGAACTTTGAAACACAGTTCAGCCGAACCTGTCAAACCTGAACTCCCACGGATTCATTCATTCCTAGTCATTAGCAGTGTAAAAGCTCTAGGGGGCAAACAATGATCACAACAGCAAACAAAAAGCAAAAATGGGCATTTTAAAATCTTTTGAACTTATCCAACTTGCAATGAAAAAATATATGCCCATCTAATAGGACCCTTACTCCTATATCTTAGGGCTTCTTTACGTGGACTGATGCACAGGCAATGTACGGGAACAAACTGCATGTTCCCAATAATTGCCTGATCATCATGGAGATGAAAGCTGCATTTACATACTGTAACCATCAACTCTGTATTGCTCCTGCAGTTGATCATCCCCATACAGATTCATTGTTTGTATATTGTTTGTTTTCATCCCAGTTTCTACAGGACAGTTTGCTGTTCAGAAACAATTTTTTTGGGCGCAAATGAAAGAGCATTACTCATGTGACCGGTAGTACCTTTACACAGGGAAATTATCAGGAATAGGCATTCATATCAGTGGCATGCCTGGGGGGGCGGGGGGGAGAGCAGAAGCAATGAGCGCTTTCATCAATACAGATGGAAGCGCTCATTACTGGAACGCTGACGCCCACATACTACGGCAGAGCACGGGAGCACATAGTTCCCTGCCCCGCCACTAATCACCGCCATAGGCTTCAGGCCTAGTAGGCCTGAGGCCTATGCGGTAGTGAAATCCCAGTTCAGGCGTGCGTGATTACGTCATCTCTCGCGCCTTTACCGGGACGCAGCAGCGAAGTGTGCGTACCTTCCTCTGCGAGCAAGCGCCTGGACATAGGTGAGTATTTTTGTTTATTTTTTATTTATTTTTTATGTGACAACTTTAGGGGACACAGGGTGGAATAAGGAGGACATGTGGGGGAAAAAATATTATGGTGGGATACTGTGTGGGGGAAAATTACTATATGGGGCAGTGTGTGTGAAATGACTGTGTGGGGGAAACTACTGTGTGGGGACAGTGTGGGGGAAATTACTATGGGGAAAATTACTGTGTGGAGGAAACTACTGTGTGGGCAGTGTGGGGGGACACTACTGTGTGTGGTAAATTACTGTATGGGGGAAATTATTGTATGGGACAGTGTGGGGGACACTGTTGTGGGGGGAAGTGGGGAGGAATTACTGTGGGAGGCAGTTTGGGGAAACTACTGTGTGGGGGCAGTGGGGGGCAAATACTGTGTTGGGCAGTGTGGCGGAAATTACTGTGTGGGGAAGTGGTGGGGAAATTACTGTGTGGGGCAGTGTGGGGAAAATTACTGTGTGGGGCAATGTGGGGGAAATTACTATGTGGGGCAGTGTGGGGGAAATTACTGTGTGGGGGCAGTGTGGGGGAAATTACTGTGTGGGGGCAGTGTGGGGAAAATTACTGTGTGGGGCAGTGTGGGGGAAATTACTATGTGGGGCAGTGTGGGGGAAATTACTGTGTGGGGGCAGTGTGGGGGAAATTACTGTGTGGGGGAAGTGTGGGGGAAGTTACTGTGTGGGGGCAGTGTGGGGGAAATTACTGTGTGGGGGCAGTGTGGGGGAAATTACTGTGTGGGGGCAGTGTGGGAGAAATTACTGTGTGGGGGGCAGTGTGGGGGAAATTACTGTATGGGGGAAATTACTGTGTGGGGGCAGTGTGGGGGAAATTACTGTGTGGGGGCAGTGTGGGGGAAATTACTGTGTGAGGGCAGTGTGGGGGAAACTACTGTGTGGGACAGTAAGGGGGAAATTACTGTGTGGGGCAGTGTGGGAGAAATTACTGTGTGGGGGCAGTGTGGGGGAAATTACTGTGTGGGGGCAGTGTAGGGGAAATTACTGTGTGGGGCAGTCTGGAGGAAATTACAGTGTGGGGCAGTGTCGGGGAAACTACTGTATGGGGGAAGTGTGGGGGAAATTACTGTGTGGGGCAAATTACTATATGGGGCAGTGTGGGAGAAATTACTGTGTGGGGGCAGTGTGGGGGAAATTACTGTATGGGGCAGTGGGGGGGAAATTATTGTGTGGTGGAAATTACTATATGCGGGCAGTGTGGGGGAAATTACTGTGTGAGGGCAGTGTGGTGGAAACTACTGTGTGGGGCAGTGAGGGGCAAATTACTATATGAGGCAGTGTGAGAGAAATTACTGTGTGGGGGCAGTGTGGGGGAAATGACTGTATGGGGCAGTGGGGGGGAAATTACTGTATGGGGGAAATTACTGTGTGGGGGCAGTGTGGGGGAAATTACTGTGTGGGGGAAATTACTGTGTGGGGCAGTGAGGGGGAAATTACTGTGTGGGGCAGTGTGGGAGAAATTACTGTGTGGAGGCAGTGTGGGGGAAATTACTGTGTGGGGCAGTGAGGGGCAAATTACTATATGGATATGGGGCAGTGTGGGAGAAATTACTGTATGGGGCAGTGGGGGGGAAATTACTGTATGGAGGAAATTACTGTGTAGGGTCAGTGTGGGGGAAATTACAGTGTGGGTCAGTGTCGGGGAAACTACTGTATGGGGGAAGTGTGGGGGAAATTACTGTGTGGGGCAAATTACTATATGGGGCAGTGTGGGAGAAATTACTGTGTGGGGGCAGTGTTGGGGAAATTACTGTATGGGGCAATGGGGGGGAAATTACTGTGTGGTGGAAATTACTATATGCGGGCAGTGTGGGGGAAATTACTGTGTGGGGGGAAAATTACTATGGGGGGATTACTATGTAGGTGCAGTGTGGGGGAAATTACTATATGGGGGAAGTGTGGGGGGCATTGTTATTGGGGAGGCACTGTAGGGGCAATTCTATTATTTCTGGGGACATTATGCAGGGATTTTTACCTGGAGCACAATATAGGGTGTTATTATTACTGGGGGCACTCTAGTGGACATTATAACTGTTGTGGACACTATAGGGAAATTTGGGGTAATTTCTCAAACTGGTCTAAAATAGAACTGGCTTAGTTACTTATAGCAGCTGTGGGGATTTGCTCTGGTAGGCAGCTTAGCGGACGCAGTATAGAGGCAATCCCAAAGTCTTTAATTTAAAGTGTTTTATTCACACTCAGCAAAAACACAACAGTCTTGGTGCTTGTTCACACACAGCAAAACATAATAACATTAAAGTTTTTGTGCTTGTTCACAGCAAGACAAAACAGTGTTCACCTGGAATCCTAGGTGTCAATTCACACCTGGCTGAATGCTCAGCCTCAGAAAGTCCACTTGCAGGTTGTAAGGCGGCCTGCTCGCCTGACACACGGTCTTCAGTCCTCAGCTCAGAGAGCTCCACTGTCAGGCCTCATGCACACGACCGTTGTTGTGTTCCGTTCTGCAAAATGGGGTTCCGTTGTTCCGTGATCCATTTCCGTTTTTGTTTCCGTGTGTCTTCCTTTATTTTTGGAGGACCACTAGACATAAAGGAAAGTAAAAAAAAGTCTAAGTCAAGTTTGCCATGCAAATGATAGGAAAAAAATGGACGTGGACGCGCGGACGCGGATGACAATCTTGTGTGCCTCCACGTTTTTTCACTGTCCCATTGACTTGAATAGGTCCGCAAACCGTTTTCCGTGAAAAAAATAGGACAGGTTATATTTTTTTGACGGACTGGAACCACGGATCATGGACGCGGATGACAAACGGTGCATTAGCCGAGTTTTCAGCGTCAATGGGTCCGCAGAAAATCACGAAAAAACGGAACAACGGACACGGAATAAAACAACGGTCGTGTGCATGAGGCCTCAGAGGGAGGTAATCCACACAGCTGAGACTGCTGGCTGGGTTTTTATATCCCAGCTAAAACCCGGCCTGGAGCGTGGGGAGAAGCCACCCACCCTGCACTTTGGCTGCTCCCAGTAAGACCCGGCCCGGATCGGCTTTACAGCTATACTAAATAACAAATAGTGTCAGTCAGCACTAACTGCCGCTGACACTTAAAATTACCGGCTCTTACCTCACTGAGGCCAGGAATCTTGATGACACATACCTTCCGCCAATGATGGACCCTTGCGCCTTCCTACACAGCCAATCAGATTCCACCTATAATATTTGACAGCTCTTTTGGATATCCAGTTCTACTTTACACCAGTTTGATAAATGACCCCAATTATGTCTACTGGGGTCACTATTTTTTCAGCAGTATAGTTCCTGGGGCATTGAAGGGCACAACGGGCCCAGTATTGGGGGTGGCAGCAGGATGACACTGTGGGGACACCAGGATGGGGAGGGGTTGATGAAAAAGCTGAGAAATGTAACATGTCTGTGTTACAAACTCTGTAGAAACGAGATGCGGCTGAAAGAATTTGTCATAGCGGTATAACGAAGGATAAGTGGAAAGATAAGGTCTACATGACAGGAGATGTCCCTGGATGTAAGAGGTATGTGGTCAAGTATTGGGGGGGTGCCAGAGAAAGGACCAGCCCTGGGTGCCAAACACCCTAGGCACCATAGAATGGATGGTGTAGCAGCACTCAGGGTATACCGGCCTTGATGTGGTGGTGCATGCGGTGTTGAATGTCAGTCCATAGCGTCCCTCCAAGTATCCAGAAAATAGAAAAACCGCAGCACTCCCTTGTATCTTTAAATCCCTTTATTTCATCAAATTCATGCGACGTTTCGACCTGTGCGGTCTTTTTCAAGCTTGAAAAAGACCGCACAGGTCGAAACGTCGCATGAATTTGATGCAATAAAAGGATTTAAAGATACAAGGGAGTGCTGCGGTTTTTCTATTTTCTAAACACCCTAGGCACGCCACTGATTAATATGAATGTTTATTCCAGATAATCGCCCAGTGTAATAGGGCCTTTAGATTAGAAGGGAGAATAGAAGTGAGTACTCTGATTTTCTCCTTGATAAGGCTCAGCAGAGACTCTTCTTCAAGGGACAAAAACAGTTTAGTGAATCTGGTCATCCGGGAAAGCTCTTAGCCAAGGTGATATCTAGAGATGAGTGAATTTCTTAAAAATTTGTTTCGGCTGCTTCGCAGAATAAAAAAAAAAAATTTGCTTTCTGACTAATTATTTAATCACGAAGAGCATTTTTTTGTAAGTAGCGGGTGCAATGACAGGGAGCTGCGATAGCGCCGCCCCTATCATTGTACCCCTCAGATGCATCATACATGATCGTGGTATCTGAGTTTAAAAACAGTGTAAAATTACCAAAAAACGAAAAATAAAATTACATCTAACTTACCGCCTCCATTTGCTCGCGACTGGCCGTCCGGCGCCATCTTGCTTGGAGATCTCAGCTGAAATCCTGTGCGCCGCAAGATTAAGTCATCACGCCAGCTGGCGTGGTAACGAATGACATCATCATGCCGTCCGGCGTAATGATGTAATCTCACGTCGCACAGGATTTCGGCCGAGATCTTCAAGCAAGATGGAGGCTGGCGGCCCGTCGCGAGCAAATGGAGGAGGTAAGTTTGAATTTCTTCGTTTTTTATACTATTTCAGGATAAATCAATTCGCTGACACGAAGCACGAGGAAATTCGACTTCTAGGCGAATCAAATTTATCCTGAAATTCGGATTGAATTCCACTTCGTGGGATTCGATTCGCTCATCTCTAGTGATATCTAATCAGGATTTTAAAAAAAATAATGCTTAATATCCGCTTAATTGATGGTATAGTTACTGATAATCAAGAGAAAATAAAGGGAGCCTTTTTAAAACATTTTGCGGTAATATATAAAACCAGGAATAATATTCCAGAGGAAAGGATAGATCAATATTTGTACTCCATCACTTTCGCTGTCCTTACTGATCCATAGAGATCAGTTTGGGAAATTCCTACCCTGGAACAAATAGTTTTCCATACGAGCTCTATCGTAAGTATGGTGAAGTTATCTTACCATGTTTTTTTAAGGTAATTGATGAGTCATTGGAGGAGGGTACTCTTCCTGAGTCCATGACGGAAGCTGTAATCGTACTAATATAAAAAAAGGGAAAGATTCTTTAGACATGGGGTCCTATAGACTGATATCACTCCTAAATACAGATGTTAATCTCCTATCTAGGATGTTGGCCATAAGGCTTTCTAGAGTTATCCCCTCGATCATACATCCCGACCAGAATGGGTTTATCCGTAATAAAGGTACCCATCATAATCTCCATTGACTTTTCGCGAATATGCAGTCATCCGGGCGTGAATCCCACTCCATCCTGTCTTTGGATGCCTCCAAGGCGTTCGAAAGAGTGGAGTAAAAATTTCTATGGAAGGTGTTGGAAAGGATGGGATTTGGTATAAGGTTCATTAGTATGGTTAGGCTTTTGTATAATTCTCCTATTGAGAAACTGAATCTTAATGGCAGTCTTACCTCGAGTTTTATGTTGACAAGAGGTACTCGTCAAGGTTGCCCACTCTCCCGGTTACTGTTTGATATTTATATTGAGTCTCTGGCACTCAGAGTTAGGCAAGATACAGGGATTGAGGGGTTTGGAGCATTGGGATTAGAGGATCGGATTTCGCTATATGCAGATGATGTACTATTTTTTATAAATCGAACTAATATAATTCTTCCAAGAATGATTTGTATAGTTAATTCCTTTTGGGAAGTTTCAGGTCTGAACATTAATTGGTCAAAGACTACTCTCATGTTATTGGACAACTTTAAGTATCGGAGCGAGGGGTCTTTGACGATGTTAAAGGTGGTTGATTCATTTGAATATCTGGGTACGTTGATATCCCCTAGGGCAGATTTCCTGCACATGTTTTGGTTATGTATGGATCTTAAAGCTGAACCCGGACATACCCTTATTTTCACCCAGGCAGCTCCCCTGAGGCTAGCATCGGAGCATCTCATGCTCCGATGCACTCCCTTGCCTGCGCTAAATCGCGCAGGGCACAGGCTCTTTTGTTTATCATAACACACTGCCGGGCAGAAGCTTCCACCCGGCAGTGTGTTCGGTGACGTCACCAGTTCTGATGGGTGGGCTTTAGCGCTGCCCTAGCCATTTTACTGGCTAGGGCAGCGCTAAATCCCGCCCATCAGTGCCAGTGACGTCACCGGGCTTCCTGGTAGCCCCATGGAGAGCCCGGTACGTCACCGGATCTCCAAAAATTGCCTTTGCCCTGCATGAACTGCCCCGATGCTGAAGTCAGGGGGGCTGCCTGGGTGAAAATGGAGGAATGTCCAGGTTCAACTCTGAACCTGGACAACCCCTTTAAAGCTTACTGGGATTCAATTTAGAATTTTATCAGTCAAAAATTGAGGGTAGTAATTCCTTTTGCTCCTGAATGCTGGATATTGAGTAATTTAATCAGGGTAAACTGCCATAAGGATAAAAAGATTCTTTTGATCAGAATTATGTTTCTATCCAGACTAATGATCGTTCGAGTTTGGATCTCACAAAATATTCCTAAACTCAATTAGTTGTACTTGGTCAATAAAGTTAAGAGATATGAGAAGGTTTTATATAAACAAAGAAACTCTGAGGATAAATGGTTTAAGATATCGGGAGGTTGGAACTGTTAGCTCTTTTTTATGGCTCCCCCCCCCCCTACACTTTTCATGTAAAAAGACGCATCTCAAGAGAGGGAGGGTAGGTTTTGGTTGATTGGGATGGGAAAGGGAAGGAATAAGAAAGAAAAGGAAAATGGGGAATAAGAATTATGATGTCATTCATTAAATATTTATTTGTTTTTGTTTTGGTGTCTCCTAAATAAAAAAAAATATAAAAAAAGGGCCTTTAGATTCTATAAAATATACAATATAATTTGGATTTCAGCGAACTATAATCTATTTCTCTACATGCTTTTTGGCTTTTAGGCACACACATCTGTGGATGCTTCTTTTCATATGTAGTAAACAAACTGATGGACGTTATAAAGGGTCACATGAATTAAGTGAGTGATTTCTTAGTTGTCCTACTGATGATTGGATATTAGTTACAAATGGACACATTAAAAGGTTTCCTAAGTATTGAGCTGATTTGTTACATGGGACCATAAAATAAATTTTTAAAGCTCTTTATAATGCACATTTGCACATTAATGATAATATTGTGTATAGTTATTGGGCAGGACATAATGATGCTTTTAAGTAAACAGGTTTCATGAGCCTGCAATGTATAAATCATGTGTCCTAAATGCTCTATCTGCACATATTATAACAAAGGGGGAAATCTGCTCAACAATACACTTTATAAAAGATACATTTTATTTTACATCACAAAATTAAACAAAAGCATAGTCATAATAGAATTAACATTTCTTAAAGCATACCTGAGTTTTCAAAAACAGTTTGCATAATGACTGTTCTTCTTTACACAATCATAACTGTGAAGGAACTGGTCTTTGTCAGGCTTCCTTAAAGTCTCCTTCAGCCATATTATTCCCTAATTCAGCTTGCACAGGTAGATGCATTTCACTCAGAAGCAGGGGCTGTATCCCTTCTGTGAAATCTGCTAGCACTGTACTGTACTGTAGTGATGTGATTTCCCTTACTTTTCAATATGTTTGTTTTATGCTCCAGAGCTCACAGAACAGATAAAGTAGGGGAGATCACATTTGCAGAAAGGCAAGATGTTCCTTTGATCTTCAGAAGCAGTGTAGGAGCAGATGTTTTATCAGGCTCAGAATCTAGACATGCCTAAACTTCCTCTCAGCCACCTTCTGTGTCTCTGTTACTAGGAACAGATCTTGCCTGACAACAGGCAGTGGACTGCAAATCTGGTGGAAGTGAGACCGCCTAGTGGCCATAACTTTACATCTTATTTCAGCTGGATGCAGGGATATGTTTAAAGGAAGTGATTTAGAAATTTGCCATTTACACCATTCTCTATTAAATGAAATTGTGTAAAAGTACAGTGACTCTTTAAAATCCCACCCACTACCACTAACTCCATCATCCCACACAATCATAAAATTTAGAAACAATCTCAAATGTGAATGTAACCTATGCTTTACATTTTGAGGTTTAGACTAGGACATAAACCAAAGGGCAGCGAGCTTCAGCAATGATTTGCCATTAGGGGACATGTCACCGTAAAGCCAGTCATCAGCTGGTGACCATGTCCATGCCCCGGGTGAAAGAAAACAAACCATGGAATGGAAGATGGAAGATGGGAGAAAGTGAACAAGACCGGAAAGGTAGGGTACAGATAAGTATGAATTTTTAGTTGGTGATGCAGGCTAGGGACATTTAGTTAATATTTATTATTGGGAAATCAATTTAAAGACTGAAAAAGTAAACTTAATGATCACCTACCACTCCTGTTCTGATGCTTCCCCGATAGTCTCTCACTTCCTAGTCCATCTTGACACGGAAATGTGGGCAGCCAGTTATTCACTAGCTGTGGGTCAGTAAATAACTTAGTGGGCTCATTTCCTGTGTCAAGATCGGGCCAGGAAGTACAGACTGGTGGATGACGTTGGAAGTGTCGGAACAGGATCGTTAAAGATTGGCAAAGTAAGTATTACCTTTTGGTTTTTAACTTTTTTAAGCCATCCTAAGCCATTCTGCCCCTAATTTTTTCCTCTTTAAGTCATGCTAATGCAGATATTTTACTGTGACTTGTCGGCCAACAAAAAGTTGCTACAAAGCTTTAGTAGCAATATAACAGCCATTAGCATCCAGCAAGTCTTTGATTTATACAACTTTCCATGTATTTTTTTAAATATTAGCAAAAGATGTCATATAAATCTTTCAGCATCACATTATTAATATTAAGATCACAGAATATAACTATATATAAACTTACATTGTATTACCTCTTTTTGACAGTTTGGAACGGCCATATTCATGGTAAGTATGACAAAAAGCTAGCGGCAGAAGGTCATTTGACAGGATTTTTACTTGCTTTCCTGGAAGAAAAGACTAGAGTGATTGTTAATGAGATCAAGTACGATAATGAGCCAGCTCCTTAAAAAATAGTGCACTAAACTCATGAGCCATTTGCCATCTCTTGGTTTAGTGCCAGTCTTCTATTCATGCTCAAGAAGAGGAGGCTAGGTAGTCGGAGCATGCCAGGTTTGGGCTGAGGCCATTTTTCTACAGGCAATGGATGGCAACATTAATTAAATCATTACATCTTTTGCTACAGGATAATATATATTTGACCCTGCGTTCTGTGCTCTTGCCTATGACAAATGATGCCCAGTCTTAACAGTCCACGACTTCGAATGCATAATATGCATGATTTGTGTGACTGCACAATTTGTCTGTGTCATGTATATTGAGCTGTCAGGGAGCATCTAAATCACTTCCCTTTCTTGTCACTCCATCTCAAAAATGCATCCTACGAGACACAACAGCATCAGGAACATACAATGATATGTAAATCTGGCAATTCATCAAGCACTATGTAGTACAGGTCTAATTCTTCCAGTTAGGGTTCAATCTACTGAAAAATAACGCTGATATATGTCAGGAGGAAGAGAAACAAAGATGTTCATATCAGCACATTGTTAGCTGGTGGCAGGGAAAGAAACCAGCAAAACTAGGAGGACAATGGCTGGAGTTTAAACAAGCTGCAGAGACCTGCTAAGACGTAGACAAAGGCCCAAGGCTGAAAAAAACTGTCTACTGTGGAATTCCCGGCTTCTATTATACTTCTGAAACAATCCTCACTTAGAGGGTGGATTTGCATTCGTAATAGAGTTCAGGCTCTGTTTGTGAAAGGCTTTCGCTAGGCCTGACCCCTTCGTTCAAGATCACATTGATACTCAGTGCCTTGTCTCTACCCCGTCTTGAACCACTGAGCGCAGTATCATGGGAAAATGCACCGACTTAAAAGGGAGCAAAGCAAGACAAGACGATGGCAGCAAAAATAAAGGCTTGAGGCAATTTTGGTAGGAACTGACAAATAATATTACTTTAGCGAATAATAGAACCTACTGCTGGCAATTACAGCTAACAAGCTTCTCCCAACCTAAATGTGACACTTGGACTGGTGTGAAAAAGAGTACTAAAGTAAGCTTTACTTAATGCCTTTAAAAGGCTTGACGTGGATAACAAAATGCTTTGCTTGGAAGTCCTAAATTGTTTCACGCAGCAGTTGAATTACTGGATTGTATGTTTAGGCTTTTTAATCAAATTATAATTTTACAACTTCATTAGTGGTTTAATAACTTAAAAATGGAGAATGCATTCCAGGAAGACTTGGGTCCAAATTGAAGACCCATCACTTCTCCATATAAAAATTCAGTTTTGATCACCCCATAGAGTAGAACTCCAAATATTAGAGTAGAAACCCCTAACATGAGTATATTACAAATGATATAATAACAAGCTAGGATGTTGCCTCAACATGAAGCTACATTTGTGGAATAATAGCTAGTAATCAGCCTCCTGGTACCTAATTAGTAACATAGTAACATAGTACATAAGGCCGAAAAAAGACATTTGTCCATCCAGTTCGGCCTGTTATCCTGCAAGTTGATCCAGAGGAAGGCAAAAAAAAACTGTGAGGTAGAAGCCAATTTTCCTCACTTTAGGGGAATAAAAAATTCCTTCCCGACTCCAATCAGGCAATCAGAATAACTCCCTGGATCAACGACCCCTCTCTAGTAGCTATAGCCTGTAATATTATTACGCTCCAGAAATACATCCAGGCCCCTCTTGAATTCCTTTATTTGACTCACCATCACCACCTCCTCAGGCAGAGAGTTCCATAGTCTCACTGCTCTTACCGTAAAGAATTCTTTTCTATGTTTGTGTACAAACCTTCTTTCCTCCAAACGCAGAGGATGTCCCCTCGTCACAGTCACAGTCCTGGGGATAAGATGATGGGATAGATCTCTGTACTGACCCCTGATATATTTATACATAGTAATTAGATCTCCCCTCAGTCGTCTTTTTTCTAACGTGAATAACCCTAATTTTGATAATCTTTCAGGGAAATGTACTTGCCCCAATCCAGTTATTACTTTAGTTGCCCTCTTCTGGACCCTCTCTAGCTCTGCTATGTCTGCCTTGTTCACTGGAGCCCAGAACTGTACACAGTACTCCATGTGTGGTCTGACTAATGATTTGTAAAGTGGTAGGACTTCTTATCACGGGCATCTATGCTCCTTCTGATGCAACCCATTATCTTATTGGCCTTGGCAGCAGCTGCCTGACACAGTTTTTTGCAGCTTAGTTTGCTGTTTATTAAAATTCCTAGATCCTTTTCCATGTCAGTGTTACCGAGTGTTTTACCATTTAGTATGTACGGGTGACTTGCATTATTCCTTCCCATGTGCATAACTTTACATTTGTCAGTGTTAAACCTCATCTGCCACTTATCTGCCCAAGCCTCCTTTCTTGTTGATCTCTATGGCCATTATGAAGACTGTAAAGCATCTTCATCCATTGACCTAAATATCAGCAGCCATTTTGTGGGAAATGATATTCAACATTGTGAGTACGCTACTTCTAATGTGGAGACCCAATAGAGTACGTCGGAGTTCAATTTAGGCTTTTATTCCCATCCAGGTCAAAAATTCGGTTAATTGCCCTAGGCCCATACCTAAGTGCCCTACCCAAGACCAAATATCTTGTTGTAACCAACCCTGTGACCCCACACCTTGGGCTTCAGTTACTCAGCCCTTGCATAAAACTTGAAGGTTTGCATTGTAAACCAAGAAGAAAAACCTGCAATAATGCTCTTAGCACTAATTGACGTTATTAGGGAAGAGAGTCCTTTCCTCTAGACCCAACTCTAGTAGTGAGAATTACGAGCAGCAATTCTCACTTTGGTGGACTTGAACCATTCTTGCAAAATCAGTTATCTGTGAGGAGACAAAACCTTTAACATACTGGGGGAGATTTATCAAAAGTAATGCAAAGGAAAACTGGCTAACTTGCCCATAGTAACCAATCAGATTCCATTTTTCACTTTTCAGAGCTCTTTTGGAATATAAAGGTAGAATCTGATTGGTTGCTATGGGCAACTAAGCCAGTTCTACTTTACACCACTTTTGATAAATCTCCCCCACTGTGATGTCCTGACTTAACCAACATGTGGTAATTCTGAATGCGGTACTAGGAAAGCCACTTATATTTTAACTTGTTTCAATTTCTTTTTCATTTTTTATTACTTGAAGAACACAGGCTCTAATGCTCCCACCCAACTGCTCCAGCCAAACCAAAATGTTTTATGTGATGAAAACTACATTGTTCTTCTTTTATTAAAAACTAGCTAGCAAAGGAAATCTATGAAGAAGAAAAAAAACTGAAATGTTATATTTTAGTTCCGACTGCCTGTTACAAATCTGGAGAACAAAGCTTTAAGAAAGAGCCAAATCTTGGCAGAACTTAACTTATGTTCCACTGGAGAGGGGTAGCCTCACGCAGATTCATAGGGCATGCAAATATGACAGAAATGTTGATGTGTTACCATTCACACAAACGTAGAATCTTCTTACATTGATTTGAAATCCACGTAGTGAATAAAAAAGAAGTCACTCACTGAAATCAGGATTTTGTAAGAGAATCTATTAACCTGCCTACCCGAATACATGGAGGTACAAAGGGGTAGGTAAAAAGTAAACACTAAAATGAAGCAAAAATGATTGTCATTGATACTTACTCCCCCAGCTCACTGTTGTTTCACAGAAGTCTTTATAAAGTCAACATCTAGTCACATTACCTTTTCTATGTGTCTCTGTGTGGCCACCTTCAGATCTACAGTAATGTGACTTAGACCTGATTAACCATGAACATCACCTTATGCAAGAGTATATTGGCTATTGAAAATTTATGTCGTTAGCAAATTAGACCCTTTGGTCAATAATTTAGGTAGATGACAATAATACAGGGCCTGAAAGTGTAGCAGCTGAATTAAAAGGATATTCCCATCTTGGACTTCTATGATATATCTACAGAATATGCCATAAAAGTCCAATAGATGCAGGTCCCGCCTCTGAGACCTGCATCTATCTCTAGGATATGGCTCTGCCTGATGTCTGCAGTGTTTGAAGAGGTGGTCACACATGATCTCCACACTTCTATGGTAGATTTCAGGACAGTGGAGCCTGGCTATTCTTAGAACTTCCATAAAAAGTCAATGGAGAGTGTGTATGTATGGCCACCTCTCCATGCACTACCGCTGGCAAATGAGGCCCCATATAGATGCTGGGTTTAAAGCTGCCGATCAGCTGTATGAAGAAAAGGTGCGCAGTGCGAACGTGCCGTCCCCCCTCTCTCCTCCTGCTTGCTGCTGTTATGTCTATGGCGAGCAGGAAAAGAGAATGGAGATGGCATGAGCGCACTGCATGTGTCTTCTCTTCATACAGCTGATTGGCAGGGATGCCGGGTTTCGGACACCCGACAATCTGATATTGATGATTTATCCTGAGGATAGGTCATCAATATTAAAAACCCAGAGAACCCACTTCTATCAGAATTTGTTGGAAAATTTACGAGATTTACCATAAAAGTCCAAGATACCAAGCAACAGACCCACAAGCAACAGATGTGTCCTTTTTACCTTTCCTTTTGGATACAGATATCCTTAAATTAGTGTGGCAAGATGACCCACAAAAAAAAAGTGTCCATAATCCTCTGATACAGTAAAACAAAAGATTTTTTTTGAGGAAGTTATCTTATGCTACTTATCTTGGGATATCTTGCACCAAGAGGAACGGTAAGGAGGAATACATCTGTGCCTTATCACTGGCTCAGAGTGATAGCCTCCAGTCTCAAGATGTCTATTTTACCACTTAGCTATGGATGCTCAGCCAATAATATCTATGTTATAAATATTGTAATATTGTTGTATAATGTGATGTCATTATATCTGGTGTGGTTTTGTCATTAGAACCATTCCTAGGCCCAAAGTTGGCCCACTTAGAACCAAGTTATACTGAATGAAAAATACCACTTACTAGATGTATTTACCCACTGCTGCCATATATATCATATTTAGGAGTAGTAGTACATGCAATCCACATTTTTTTATTTTTTTATTTACTGGAATGGTAAATCCAATCATTCCTTGCTAACAGGCCCAGTAAGACTTTCCTGCAGGTCTGGCGTCTATTTTCTCTTTGATGATGATGACTGTGATGTTAGTTTTTGAAATTAAGCCACAAGTGTGTCTCAGCACTAAAGATACGACTTATTTGGACAGCTCAGTGAGGCTTTAATTTGGGGTCATTAAAAGTCCTGAGTTTATTTCAGCGTTTACAACTCTACTGTCTCTCATCTATTGCCAACGATGACTGAGGTCACATTAGTTTTCTTCATTTGCCTGTACATTTTCATGTTGATACAGGACATATGGAGAACCATAAAATGGTCATTGCTGTTACACTTAAAAATTGTACAAACATCCTAGCTCAGGAGCTCGAATCAGTAAATGAAGCCACAAAAATTCCAACAAAGGCCACTCCTAAAATTAGAACCTGTAAATGTCAAGAACGTCTCTCTTCTTCTCTAATTGGGAGATGTCATACCACTAGCTATGAAGATTCATGACACAGACTTTTTGGAATCTTGGCTACAGAACGGCATATGGGTTATAGCTAGAAATGAGCGAATTTCTCAAAAATTCCATTCGGCCGGTTCTGTGGCGAATTGAGTTAAAAAAAACTGCTATTTCCTGGCTGCAGAGAGCCTTTATAGTAGTGTAGAACACTGTGCCTTGCAGAAACATACATAGGGAGTCTGCTATGGTAGTGAAATAATACTGTGAGTCCGTATGACATGCAGATGACAGGCGTCGCTCTTAGAATCACTGCACACTTCACTTATTTGGGCAGTCACGGGGCCAAAACTGACCAAATTACTCAAGTGTGAATTCAGCCTTATAGGTCAATGTTAGCGTCAAGAAGAAGCGTACTCCTTTGACACCGTCGTCAGCGGATTCCGCATAGATATCTACAGAATCTGTTCTATTAAATGCTTCTAGTAGAGAGCCCCCCCCCCCCCCCCGACAGAGTGGAGAGGGTGTCAGCAGTAAATTTGTGTTAACGTCACTGATTATTTTGCCCTTCCTCTGATCAGTCAGAACAATAACCCACAAAAAACGGATCCTGTCTTTGAAGCATAAGCCTTCACTCGGTCAGCATTTGGTCACTAATCCATCAGTATTGCTAAAGCCAAAAATAACAAGAGTGGATCCAAAACAGAGATGACACGTGAATGGAATATTTGCATGTCTTCTGTGTTTTGTACCCACTCCTGCTTTTGGCTACCAAATAATAAACCAATTCTGATGCAAAATAGGGACCATGTCATGCAGGCCTTACAGCTGTTACATAGACAGGATCCATTGTGCATCTCATTTTTCCTTCCTTCTGACAGATCAGAAAAAGGGTCAAATAAATGATGATGTCAGCCAGGCCGAAAGGCAAAATAGTGGCCCAATCATGAAGTAGGGAGGGTGGGAACAGCATGAGAAGTCCATAGAGTGGTCCTATGACCAGTGGTGACTCTAGTAACAATATATAGGTGGGGCACATAAGATACCACAGTCAAAAATGGGGGGCACTAATCATTTTCACCACTTAATCATACTACTGAAAAAAATGAAATAAGTATATATAAATAAGATGACAAAATATGAGAGTATTGCGGTATGCAGGAATACCTCATGTTTCCTGATGTTAAATCCCCAAGCCACATTCTTTTCTGCCTCTGCAGGCCCTGCTAGGCTGAAATACACAGGCAACCAATGGCAGTTCTGCCCTCTCCCTCCCAGCCAATAGCAGCTGCGGTGGGCGGGGGAATATTCACTTGGCTGCCGACTGCCGAGGATCCTGTAGTGAAGAGGGTGGGCAGCATGGACAGTTTGGCAAAACTGACAGATCGCCGCTGTACTAGCGGCGGCGGCAACCAGAGTTTTAAAGGGGAATCAGCGACAGCGGAGGGGGGGGGCAAGGAATAACCTAGGGGGGGGCAATTGCCCCCCTGTAGTGACGCCTATGTCTATGACATAGTGGTGAGGTGGAAGCAGCATGAGGAGACCACAGAGTAGCCTATTGACAGTCTGGAGTTGGCAGCAGCATCAAGAGGAGGCCACAGAGTGGCACAATGACAGTGTGGAGGTGGAAGCAGCAGCATCAGGAGGCCACAGAGTGGAATAATGACAGAGTGTAAAGATGGCAGAAGCATCAGGAGGAGGCCACAGAGTGGCACAATGACAGTGTGGAGGTTGCAGCAGCATCAAAAGGAGGCCACAGAGTGGCACATTGACAGAGTCTGGAGGTGGCAGCAGCATAAAGAGGAGGTCACAGAGTGGCACAATAACAAAGTGGAGGTGGCAGCAGCATCAGGAGGCCACAGAGTGTCATAATGGCAGAGTGTGAAGGTGACAGCAGCAGCATGAATAGACCAAAGAGTGGCACAATGACAGAAAGTGGAGGTGGCGGCAGCAGCATCAGGAGGAGGCCACAGGGTGGCACAATGACAGAGTGTGGAGGTGGCAGCAGCATCATCAGGGGGCCACAGAGTGGCACAATGACAGAGTGTGGAGGTGGCGGCAGCAGTATCAGGAGGAGGACACGGGGTGGCACAATGACAGTGTGGAGGTGGCAGCCTTCAGAGTGGCAAGGTGACATAGTGTTGAGGCAGCATCAGGAGACCACTGAGTGGCAAGGTGACATAGTGTGGAGGTGGCGACAGCATCAGGAGACCCCAGAGTGGCAAGGTGACATAGTGTGGAGGTGGCAGCAGCATCAGGAGACCACAGAGTGGCAAAGTGACATAGTGTGGAGGTGGCAGAAGCATCAGGAGACCACAGAGTGGCAAGGTGACATAGTGTGGATATGGCAACAGCATCAGAAGACCACAGAGTGGTAAGGTGACTTAGTGTGGAGGTGGCAGCAGCATCAGGAGACCACAGAGTGACCCGGTGACAGAGTGGGGAGGTGGGTGGCAATACCAATAGCAGCTGAAGATGGTGGATGAAAGAAGGAGCACTTGGCATCAGATGTGTGGCATCAGGCGGGTGGCAGCATCAGCATAGTAGCTGAGGCAGGTAGCCAAAAGAAACCGGTCTCTTTTGTCAAAGTATTGGTGTGGCACCATGGATAATCTAGTCTGATGCATCAGGCATTCGTGGGTGGAAATCCTGGCTGATCCACGCCTGATTCATCTTGACAAAGGTCAGTCTCTCCACATTTTGGGAGGACAGGTGAGTTCTTCTTGGGGTAACTATGGCCCCCGCCGCACTAAACTGATGCCACACTACTGGCCGGGCAGGACAGCTTTTCCAGGGAAAAAACTCTGCCAGTTGCGGCCACAAATCCAGTTTGGCTGTAGTGGTTGGCGCAAATATTCAAATTGCAAATATTAATTGCAAATATCGGCACTTCGAGAATTTGCGAATATTTAGAATATAGTGATATATATTCGAAATTTCGAATATTCTAGTTTTTTTTTTCATCAGTAACCTCCCTTCTTGCTTGTGGGCCAATAAGAAGGCTGCAATGTCTATGTCTGAGCTTAGCAACATCCCTAGCAACCAATATGAAAGTTGCCTACCCCTTACTGTATAAGAACCTCCCCAACAGCCATTTTCTACAGTATTTTAAAGTTCTGAGAGAGACAGCAGTGACATTGCTGTGCTCTGTGCTTTAGATAGCTCATATATATAATACAGATAGTTAGTGGGAGATAGTCAGTGTAGGTTATATCCTGATATAGTGTAGCTGATAGGTTCCAGTGCAGGGTGTTAGGTAGTGTGATAGGCTTTGCTGTCCATACATACATGCTACAGACATAGTGCTGTGATGTCACAACAATACATAGTGGACCAATCAGTAATATGTAGTCAGACCAGCTAAAATGTGAATTTGCACATAATGCGCCAAAATATTCGCATCATTAGTGCCAAATAGCACAATCGCAAATATATTGGAGAACTCTAACTGCATATAAAGCCATTTTTAATGTTCTGCCGTGCCAACCATTTTATCCAGTCTCAGGAGACCCACGCCTGTATTTCGCGAGCATTACGCGAATATTACATTGCCGATTTTTTGCAATCAATAAAATAATCTCGAATTCGCGAATATATAACGATTATTCGCCCAAATATTCATGAAATATTGCGAATTTGAATATAGCCCCGCCGCTCATCACTATTTGGCTGCCCAGTAGTCCAGCGGATTTTCAATGTGGGGTGGCAGGGTACTGTCCAAGTAGGCCACCACCTGCTGGTTCAGCTCCTGTTCCAGGTCTAGCTACTGCTGCTGGTGAGTAGTTTCTTCACTAGGCAGGTGAAAAAAGCTGCTCATCAGCAACTCTAGACTCAAGTTGCTGCTGATGGAGCTGGAACTGCTCCTAAACCCCCACCCTGCCACAGCAGCCATGGCAGAGGAACGTGAGCGCAGAGGGCCCCCCAGTCAGACCTACGAGAGGATGGTGCAGATAGGCAGTGGCCAACTGACTACATAGGATGTCTCTATAGTAGTTCAGTTTGTCCTCCCTCTCAGCGGGTGTAAAAAATGCCCCCATTTTGGACCGGAAGGGTCTAACAAGATGGAGAGCCAGAAGTCATTCCTCTGCCGAATGGTGACAATTCAGCTGTCACTACGCAAACTAAGTGAGCATGCATCGGGCCATTTGGGCACGTGACTCAGAGGGACTCCCTGCTTCCATCTCCACTGCATACTGCCACGGTGTGTCTGGGTCCTCTGCCTCATCTTCCTCATCGCCCTGTAGCTCCTCTGGCTGCTTCTGCTCCTCGTCGCCTGTCACCTATGTAGAAAAATCACCCATTTCGCTACACATTGCTTGTGCTCCAATGTCCTTCTCCTCCTCCAGTTCAGCCCACACAGGGCTCATGTGGGCGTGATATCTAGGTGCCACGTCTCCAGTCCACTGACCAGCCAGATTTACCAGCATTTTTTCCAGGACATGAAGCAGTGGAATGACATTGTTCATCCTGTAGTCCTGGCGACTGACAAATAACGTAGCTTTCTCAAAGGGCCTGAGCAAATGGCAGGTGTCACATATGTGCTGCCACTTTCTCTGTTCGTATAGTCGGTTCAACATATGGAGGGTGGAATTCCAACGGGTGGAAACATCGCATATCAACCTATGTTGGGGAATCCCGTTCTGCCGCTGCAGCTCAAGGAGGGTGTGCTTTGTGGTGTACGAGTGGCTGAAATGCGTGCAAAGTTTCCTGGCCATTTTCAGGATGTCTTGCAGATGGGTGGAAGACTTCAGGAACCACTTGACAACCAGATTGAACACATGTGCCATGCAGGGTGCATGGCTCAGCCCTACTTCACGCAGTGCCGACAGCATGTTCTTCCCATTGTCGGTCACCATGGATCCGATTTTGAGTTGTTGCGGAGAGCCAGGATTCGATTTCTTGATGAAGGACATGGAGCAGTTCCTCCCCTGTGTGACTCTGTTCACCCAGTCAAACAAGGTTTAAAACAGCGTGACACCGCCGTGCCCTGCACATGTGGTATGCTGGAGGGGCACTGTGAATTGTCCCTGCAGTGGAGGCTGAGGACACGGTGGAGGATGAGGAGGCAGAGGCAGACATTGTCGCAGAACAAACAATGTGAGAACGTGGATGTGGAAGCGTCGTCACCTGGCCAAGTTGCTGGCGAATATTTGAATGGTGAATTTTAATCGTGAATATCGCCACTTCGAGAATTCGCGAATATTTTGAATATAGTGCTATATATTCGTATTCGCGAATAGTGTTGATCGGGAATATTCTAATTGTGAATTTATTGCAAATTAAACGTGAATATCGGCACTTAGCAACATCCCTAGCAACCAATAGGGAAGTTACCTACCCCTTAGTGTTGATCCCGAATATATTACATTGCCGATTTTCGCAATCAAGTAAATAATGACTGGAGATCACGAATTCTCGAATTTGTGAATTTATGGCGAATATGCAACCAAAAATTCATGAAATATCGCGAATTCGAATATTGCTTATGCCGCTCATCACTAGAAATGACGGCTTGGAACTCTCCACCTCGGCTCGGCACAAGCCACCTGTTCTCTGAAAGGTGCAGAGTCCACCACTTAGAAAGGGAGGGACTGTAGCACCAGCAACTTGG
The DNA here is from genome assembly GCF_905171765.1 of Bufo bufo. Classification (NCBI taxonomy): domain Eukaryota; kingdom Metazoa; phylum Chordata; class Amphibia; order Anura; family Bufonidae; genus Bufo; species Bufo bufo. The sequence continues at coordinate 80,202,192 of NC_053391.1, forward strand.
ACAGAAGCACATTCAGCTTCTGTGCCGTTGGAGGCGTGCACGCATACTGTTGACTCTTGGCAATCGCTTCAGTGATCGATTGCTGACGGAATGACTGGCGAGAAGTAGGAGTAGGAGCAGGAGCATCAGGACCAGCAGATGATGGAAAGGATAGACAGCTCCCTTCGGCTGAGGACTGCTGAAATCGGGTGCGTGCCACTGGGTGATGCAGCGGTTGCTACAGCAGGCTGGACCACCACATCGGAGCTACGGTTCTCCCAGGACACTTTGTGGTGATGCTGCATATGTTGACGCAGGGCCGTGGTGCCAACATTGGCACCCTGGCCACGCTTCACCTTCTGTCCAAAGATTCTACAAATGGCCATGTTCACCTTCTACGGCGGCTTAACAAAAAACTGCCACACCACAGAGTAGGTGATTTTACTCCCAACACTCCGCACTAACTGACTGCTACCGCCGCTGCTTCCGTGAACCCCTGCACCACTACTTTTTGGGCAGGTAGGCTGCTGCGAAGCGGGTGGTCTACCCCAGGCACGTTTGGCTCCCGACCTCCCACTGCTGCCACCCTGCTGACTCCCAGCCACACTAGCGACTTTCTGGCTCCGCCGCTGCCTCATGGGCAACCTGCCACCTTCTTCTCCCGATGATGAAGAGGCCCCTAATTCACCCAGCTCCTAAGTGAGATCAGCTACATCATCATCGAGTACTGTCTGCACATCATCAAGTACTGTCTCAACGGTCTCTGGGTCAGGAGCCTGACCGCTCACAACACCAGCTCCCACGCCACTCTCCTCATCACTACTTGCCCGCCTACCGGAAGAAGCGGCGGATGTCTCCTCCAGATCTTGGCTGGGCAGTAGCTGCTGACTGTCCTCTAGTAGCTCGTCCTCACTATATAGTGGAGCCGAGCCTACAGCATATAATACTTCTCTGGCTAAGGGAACAAAAAAGGACAGAGGTAGGTTGAGGACAGGTGAGAGCACAGGGCCCGCTTCCGGCCCATGCCAACTAAGGGTTGTGTCTGACAAACCCACCGACTCTTGGCTTGGGGTGTCTGATGTCACTTGGGACGAAGAGGATGACCGAGTCAACCATTCAAGAACCGCTGGGTTGCTGCTTAAGACACGACCACTAGATGACACCGGGAGCTCAGGCCTCTCGCTGCGACTTCTGCTGCCACGGCCCCTTACTCTACTGTGACCTGTGCCTGCACCAGAAAAATTTAGGCCTCTGCCACTCCCCTGTGCAGGGCCTGGCACTTCTCTGTCTGACATACTGTTAGATCAAATCTAATATATAAAGCTGAGTGTATGTATGTCCGCTAAAAGAATCCGCACCATCGCATTCACAATCATGAAATTTGGCACACTGGTACATAAGGTCCTGGTAAGTGTTTTAGACCAGCTCTCCAGGACATACTGTTCCTGAGATATTCCCAAAAAAATGCATTAGCCAAAAGAAGCTTGGTCACATGACCCTTATCAGCCAATAGAATCTCGCAGGCCGTTAGTCTCCACATACACAGTTTTACTCCAGGTTTCCATATCAACCTAGCCATTTTTATTCACTGCTGTAGGTCAGCTTTAAAGGAAATCTGTCACCAGGATACTCGCTATTGAAGTAAAGCCATGGCTTAATAGCTGTGGATGACACTGTTAAGGGAGCAGAGTGCTATAGAGGTCACAGTTCAGGGGGCAGGTAGGGTGGCCATTCCGTCCACCCTGAAAAGACAGACTTAAAACCCCACCACTAAGCCACACCTCTGGTCCCATTAGGCCACGCCCCCTCCCACAGCCGACGGGGATTGAAAAAATGAAAATAAAAATCAACTTCTGTCAGGGGTGGGAGGGACGGTGACTCTCTTCCTGCAGCTCACACTCAGACAGCAAAGTGCTGCTATCTGAGGGTGAGCTGTTCAAAAGGACATCCTTGTGTCCATCCAGGCCCTGCGCCGGACAGACAGGGAGTCTGAAAGCCGGACTGTCTGGCCTAAAACTGGACCTCTGGCCACCCTAGGGGCAGGCTGCTGTGGAGGTCACAGTTAAGGGGATGGTCCGCTATGGAGGTCAGTGTTAAGGGGCAGATTGCTGTAAAGGCCACTGTTAAGGGGGCTGGCCCCTGTGCAGGTCACTGTCAAGGGGGTGGTGTGCTGTGAAACTCACTGTAAGGCTCCATTCACATGTCCGCAACGTGTTTTGCGGATCCACGGAGCAATTGCGGACAAGAATAGGACATGTTCTATTTTTTTCGGGAACGGAATTGCGGACCCGGAAGTGCGGGTCTGCAATTTCGTGTCCGGCCAGTACATCGTGCTGCCCCATAGGAATGAATGGCTCCGCAATTCCGTTCCGCAAAATGCGGAACAAAATTGCGGACGTGTGAATGTGAAAGGGGAAGGCTGCTGTAAAGGTCAAAGTTAAGGGGGTGGGCTGCTGTGGAGGTCCAATTTTAAGGGACGGGGCACTGTGGGAGGGGGTCAGTGTTAAGGGGTGGGGGGCTGTGGAGATCACTGTTAAAGGGGCGGGGTGCTGTAGATGTCACTGTTATAGTGGATAGTGCTGATATATTTTAATGACACACACAAACATTAAATGAAATAGATTAAATATACCCGAGCGAAGCCGGGTCCATCAGCTAGTAAATAAATAAAAAGGAAATTAAAACACCCCAAAAATTCTATCATTTTCTCACTTCACCACACAAAGGCTAATAAGCCCTTTTTGTTTCCACTCATACACACCAAAAAGGGCTTTAGAACATATAACTGCACCGCTGAACGGCAAATATACAGTATATTTTTTGCCACTAAAACACGCCAAAAAGGGCTTTAGAACATATAACTGCACCGCTGAACGGAAAATAGGCCCTTACTTTTTTCTACTTACCCCACTCCACAAAAGCTTTAGAACATATAACTGCACCGCTGAACGGCAAATAATATATATATTTTTTGCCACTAATGCAATGGGCGGCCTCCCCCCAGGGCCCTACTATAAATCGCGTCCCAGGTGTAGGAAATGCCGAGTGGAATAATGGTGTGGCCCAAATGTCTCTTTATGTGTGTCACAGTGCTCCTACCTTGATACCGCTAGACCCCAGGCTTTGTCTCCGAAGCAATAAATAAAGAGAATAATTGAGGGATTAAGTAAGAAATTGAGTCCAGAGCTAGAGATAAAGTTCAATGGCAGCTTTACTTTGCATAAACGTTCTCCAAAACTGTTTACAGGCTTTGTCTTGGTTCCAGCAGGCTTTAGCATATACAGCGAGGTCCATAAAAATTGGGACATCGACACAATTCTAAGATTTTTGGCTCTATACACCACCACAATGGATTTGAAATGAAACAAACTAGATGTGCTTTAACTGCAGACTGTCAGCTTTAATTTGAGGGTATTTACATCCAAATCAGGTGTAGGAATTACAACAGTTTGCATATGTGCCTCCCACTTGTTAAGGGACCAAAAGTAATGGGACACTTGGCTTTTCAGCTGTTCCATGGCCAGGTGTGTGTTATTCCCTCATTATCCCAATTACAATGAGCAGATAAAAGGTCCAAAGTTCATTTCAAGTGTGCTATTTGCATTTGGAATCTGTTGCTGTCAACTCTCAAGATGAGATCCAAAGAGCTGTCACTATCAGTGAAGCAAGCCATCATTAGGCTGAAAAAACAAAACAAACCCATCAGAGAGAAAAAGCATTAGGCGTAGCCAAAACAACTGTTTGGAACATTCTTAAAAAGAAGGAATGCACCGTTGAGCTCAGCAACACCAAAAGACCCGGAAGACCACGGAAAACAACTGGGGTGGATGACCGAAGAATTCTTTCCCTGGTGAAGTAAACACCCTTCACAACAGTTGCCCAGATCAAGAACACTCTCCAGGAGGTAGGTGTATGTGTGTCAAAGTCAACAATCAAGAGAAGACTTCACCAGAGTGAATACAGAGGGTTCACCACAAGATGTAAACTATTGGTGAGTCTCAAAAACAGGAAGGCCATATTACAGTTTGCCAAACAACATCTAAAAAAGCCTTCACAGTTCTGGAACATCCTATTGACAAATGAGACCAAGATCAACTTGTACCAGAGTGATGGGAAGAGAAGTGTATGGAAAAGGAAAGGAACTGCTCATGATCCTAAGCATACCACCTTATCAGTGAAGCATGGTGGTGGTAGTGTCATGGCGTGGGCATGTATGGCTGCCAATGGAACTGGTTCTCTTGTATTTATTGATGATGTGACTGCTGACAAAAGCAGCAGGATGAATTCTGAAGTGTTTCGGGCAATATTATCTGCTCATATTCAGCCAAATACTTCAGAACTCATTGGATGGCGCTTCACAGTGCAGATGGACAATGAACCAAAGCATACTGCAAAAGCAATCAAAAAATTTTTTAAGGGAAAGAAGTGGAATGTTATGCAATGGCCAAGTCAATCACCTGACCTGAATCCGATTGAGCATGTATTTCACTTGCTGAAGACAAAACTGAAGGGAAAATGCCCCAAGAACAAGCAGGAACTGAAGACAGTTGCAGTAGAGGCCTGGCAGAGCATCACCAGGGATGAAACCCAGCATCTGGTGATGTTTATGCGTTCCAGACTTCAGACTGTAATTGACTGCAAAGGATTTGCAACCAAGTATTAAAAAGTGAAAGTTTGATTTATGATTATTATTCTGTCCCATTACTTTTGGTCCCTTAACAAGTGGGAGACACATATGCAAACTGTTGTAATTCCTACACCTTTCACCTGATTTGGATGTAAATACCCTCAAATTAAAGCTGACATTCTGCAGTTAAAGCACATCTTGTTCATTTCATTTCAAATCCATTGTGGTGGTGTATAGAGCCAAAAATCTTAGAATTGTGTTGATGTCCCAATATTTATGGACCTGACTGTAACTGGCAGGCAAACTCAATTCTGTTACAACTGTTTCTCTCTGAATCTGCTGTATGGACAGGCTGGTATAACTCAGCTTCTTCTGTATGATGCACTTCTCTTTGTAGTCTGACTCTAGGTTATGCCAGGGAACTTTACTCCTGGCTCCTGAGGCTTTAAGCTCTGGCCTCCATGGCCAGCAGAACTTAAGCTGCTCTGGCTGGCATGGGCACATCTAGCAGAGACGTGCCCCTGCACACCCTTCCCTTGGCTGGGAGTGAACTAGACTAGCTAGAACTTCTGCCCCACGTTTCCTGCAGGAAGTAGGACTCTCCCACCTCTCTCCAGAGGAATGGTAAGTTCCGTTCTATCTACATACAGCTCTGCCGTGTTGGCTGCCACCTGCTGGGGAACCAGGCACATTACATGTGAACATAACAGTTGCATAACAAAATAGAAATGCACATTGTTGAGGACCTGGAATAAATACACAAGATGATATGAGGTTTGACCAATAAAGACAGTAGCAAGGTGCAGAAGTGGTAACACCACTCTGGGGTGTTATACTAATAGACGCCAAAAAGGGCTTTAGACATATAACTGCATCACTGAACGGTAAATATATATTTTTTTGCCACTAATACACGCCAAAAAGGGCTGTAATTTTCTCACTTCACCACACAACGGCAAATACTTTTTCCTGTGCCACTAATACACGCAAAAAAGGGCTTTAGAACATATAACTGCACCGCTGAACAGCTTTATACGATGCACTTTTTCCCCCCAAAAGGAAAATTGCAGTTAAATGGCTGACACAGATACATCGCCAGCCACTATGCTGCACAGCACGGCCTGCAATGTATAAGTTACAGTAAGCGGGGTGGGAGGAGGGGCTGAAGGCGGCAACTGCTGTTGCACTCGCGGCGGGGCCCGATGCAGTCACTGTAATCCATTACACCAGGTCCCGCTCACAGCAGTCTTTATATGTAAAGTTTATTTATTGAATGCTCAAGCAGTGGCTCCCTCTTTGTTAAACTACCCTAATCTTCTGTAGTAGTACTCACTAGCTCACTTAAAGCAGCCGCCAGGCCAGCAGCGTAACTTCATTCACTCAGTCAGTCACGCTCCTGTCAGCTTCATTAATGAAGTGGGAGGAGCATGATCGTGTGAGTGACGTTGCGCTGCTGGCCTGACCGCTGCTGATCGAGTGAGTGAGTGAGTTAGTGAGTACTACTACAGACGATTAGGGTAGTTTAACAAAGAGGGAGCCACTGCTTGAGCATTAACTAAATAAACCTTACACACATACACTGTGACACATAGGGCTATGAGGGGGACCAGCATAAGATGCTACATGTGTGTCATCCACACATCCCCCCCGTAACAGTATCTTCCACACATCCCCCCATAACTGTCATCCACACATCCCCATAACAGTGCGTCATCCACAGATATCCCCCATAACAGTGCGTCATCCACAGATATCACCATATCAGTGTGTGATCCACATATCCCCATAACAGTGTCATCCCCAGATCCCCCATAACAGTGTGTCATCCACAGATTCCCCATAAAAGTCCGTCATCCACAGATATCCCCATATCAGTGTGTGGTCCACAGATCCCCCATATCAGTGTGTGATCTACAGATCCCCATAATAGTGTCATCCACAGATCCCCCATAACAGTGCATCATCCACAGATCCCTATAAAAGTGCATCATCCACAGAGCCCCCATAACAGTGTATCATCCACAGATCCACCATTAGTTCAAAACCCACCAAAAGCACACCTTTTGGTTCAAAATATTTTTTTCCTCTATTTTCCTCCTCAAAAACCTAGGTGCATTTTTTTCCCCTATTTTCCTCCTCAAAAACCTAGGCGCATCTTATCATCAGGTGCGTCTTATAAAGCGAAATTCTAGTATATTCTTTTGCCACTAATACACGCAAAAAGGGCTTTAGAACATATAACTGCACCGCTGAACGGCAAATAATATATATTTTTTGCCACTAATACACGCCAAAAAGGTCTGTAATTTTCTCACTTCACCACACAATGGCTAATAAGCCCTTGTTTACCACTAATACAAGCCAAAAAATGCTTTAGAACATATAACTGCACCGCACTAGGGCAAATAAAACGTAGAAATATTTCCTTATAATAAACCCTGTTAATAGCTGTATCAAACAGCACTTGCATCCCAATAACAAGAACGGTTTGCTGGAATTACCGAGCTGTATAATGGCAATTTGGATCCCCAGTCAGTGCAGCAAGGTGTAATAGGATTGTTCCTATTACCCAGGTTGTAAACTCCCCTATTGAACCCTGTTCTGCTTCAATACTGTGGAATGATTCCTCTCTATCCTTTCCCTTAAGTTCTATACAGCAAAATAAAAGTTTTAAAGTCTTTTCTACCACTGTCCCTAGCGCCTGCTAACATCTCTTCCTGCACTAAGTGCACTGGAAAATGGCAGAATCCAAGATGGCTGAGGCTATTTATAGGGCTGAGACATCACAGGGCTGGCTGGCTGATAATTGGCTGCATGCATGGCATTGTCGGTGATTCCGCCTTCCCAGGGTTCCTTGCTCCATGTCCAAACATGTGCATCAGCCATTTTAGGATAAAATTTGATTAGTTACCACGAAGCGTGAGGAAATTCTGATTCGGTGTGAATCGCATTTTTCCTGAAATTCGGATCGAATTCCACTTTGTCAACTTCGATTCGCTCATCTCTGGTTATAGCTGGTGAATAATAAGGAAACAATGCTAACACTACCTCAGCTCGTTAAAAGCCGTCCACCTAGCTAATTCTTCTGGACATTTTATAATGCCCTTTAAAAACCCAGCACTTTTTCATTTTAATGAAAATTTCCAGTCCCTAAAATTACAGAACTTGAAAGTTTAGAATCTGTGAAGTTTACCATTGTTGAAGACAAATTAACTTTTATGCCACGTTCTGAGACAAAACACTTGTGTCAATCCTCAGCTTATTTTTTTTGCTCTTGGAAATTGAATGGTTTACAAATATTAAAGCTTTGTGAGGTGTTTCAAATTTGGTATAGATTTACCGTATATTACAGTCAAGGAACTCCATTATTATATAGACTCATCTGCACCAAAGGACTTGATTAAAGATTACTCATGTCTTGTCTGAAGCTTTTACTAAATGTAATAGAGCTATGTCTCTAAAATTCCTAATCTGCTTTACCTCCTATAAAAATAGATTTTATATCAATTAGGGCACGTTGGTCATTCGTCTCCCTGGTTGGATATGGAGCCTCGGCTCTGATACCCTATTAAATTCCGAGCTTTCCTTTCTTTGCACCTGTCTTGCAGTTAAGTCTTTTAATTAAATATTCTAGACATTAACTCAGCCTGGTTAAAAGATGATGAATGGCTTTCCATTTATCGTAATGCTATTATCAGAGCTCTTAACCTGACAAGTCCTACATTTACCACAAGGCTGTTCTACAAAAGATTGAGAGCAGCGAACATGACATAAAAGGCACGCTTTATGCTGTGTTTATTACTTTTTTTTCCATTTATCCTAATCCCTTATTACAGTGTGTGAATATTTATGAAAGTTTTTGCAGGTTACTCACTGAAAACCAGTTTATACCTTTCTCAGTCTGGCAATATTAAAATAAGTAATGGTTAATGGATGGCTGTAAATATATTAACAAGAGCCATCTATCTGTCTAACTATGTTCTATCTATCTCATATCTATCTATCTATCTCATATCTATCTATCTACCGAATATTCGAATAGCAAATTTTTATCACGAATATCGCCACTTTGAGAATTCGCGAATATTTAGAATATAGTGCTATATATTCGTTATATCGAAAATTCAGCATCTTTTTCAATCTGAACACATAATTCCTCTCTGCTTCTTGCTTGTGGGCCAATGAGAAGGAAGCAATGTCAAGTTCGCAACAATACTTAGTGCACCAATCAGTAATCTGTAGTCAGAACAGCTAAAATGTGAAGTTGCACGTAGTGCGAAAAAATATTCAAATCACTGCCGATTAGCAGTGAAAAATGTAGCCAAAGTGACCCACGCCTGTATTTCGCATTACGAATTCGCATTACGCGATTTTTGCATTGCCGATTTTTCACATTCAATAAAATAATCTCAAATTCTCGAATATATGACGAATATTCTACAAAATATTCATGAAATATTGCGAATTTGAATATAGCCCCTGCCGCTCATCACTACTCATGTCTGTCTATCTATCTATAAACATAAGAAATTCCACAGCACATCCAGAGCGTAAAATCAAAGTAATTTCTCTTTATTCACCAGACGACGTTTCGGTCCACTTGCTGGGACCTTTCTCAAGCAGTGACAGTGTCACTGCTTGAGAAAGGTCCCAGCAAGTGGACCGAAACGGCGTTGTCTGGTGAATAGAAAGAAACTACTTTGATTCTACGCCCTGGATGTGCTGTGGAATTTCTTACGTTTATTGATTATTTGGAGGTGGATTGCCCCCACAGCCGCTGGCACTCCACACCTACGCATTGAAGCTGCTGTGCTGCCCAGTGTTGTTTTTTCTATCTATCTATCTATCTATCTATCTATCTATCTCATGTCTATTTATCTATCTCATATCTAGTGAAAAAATTCCACGGCACCTCCAAGGCGTAAAATAGTAGAAAACTTTATTCACCAGACCCGCAACGTTTCGATCCGCTTCCTGGGATCTTTCTCAAGCAGTGACAACATTTGATAGTGCATTGTGCATATTTATACAGCTTCCCATCATTAATCAATAAAAGTGTTGATTACATCAATCAAAAACAAATATCTCAAAATATCAACCAAAAAACATCATATGTCAACATATATCATGACTCATATAACATAGTGTTAACATAAAGTACAGTATCGTGCTATGGGCACTATTGCCGAAAAATATATGGCAATCATAAATTCATATAAATATAAACAGTATAAACAATCACCCTAATTGTAACTTAAGACATCTGTGTACCTTTATAATCACAAACTTAGTGCAGGTGTACCTTAAAAACATCAAGACAAGGAAGGTCCTAGAGGGGGCGATGGAAGTGGTCCACATGGATATCGGCGTGCAGGTCAATCCACTGCGCATGTCACAGGACCTTTTGAAACTACACGATCACATGATCGTATGTCCTGTCATGTGATCGGGACTTCTCATGTCAATTCTCCAAGTTCGCGGGTAACTGGGTAATCAGACGTCATGCATTCCACCATCTTGTGGAACGCACGCATCTAAGCCCGCATTCTCGCGAGCACATCCCATAAAAGGAATTAAGTGCAAACACTGAATATATGGATAATAAAATCCATTAATTCTATATTCTCTATGTAAATGAATGTGACAAATGATTTTGATCAAAGTGTGTTTGCCAACTACCTCATATTCATGTATATGAATTAAAGAAACTGTAGTTTTCCATCTGCATCCAACCTATATTTCAATGAAGAAGAAGATATGAAGACATCTAGATCGCTACATAAATAGGTAAGTAGATAGACAGAAAGATAGAATGATGTGAGATAGACAGAATGACAGATAGAGAGATAGATAAATAGATAGATAGATAGATAGATAGATAGATAGATAGATAGATAGATATGAGATAGATAGGAAGAACGATAGATTGATAGATATAAGATAGACAGACCGACAGACAAAACAAAAGACAGACAGCAAGCTATATGTGAGATAAATAGGAAGAAAAACAGATAGATAAATAGATATGAGATAGATAGATAGATAGATAGATAGATACAGTAGATAGATAGATAGATAGATAGATAGACAGATAGACAGATAGATATGAGATAGAGAAGAGAGATCACGTTCAGAAGTGAACCTTGTGTGACATTCAGGTTGACAAACGCAGACATTTAAGCTTACTCAAAGAGTTTTCCCCAAAATAGAATTTATGAGATGTCAACTAAACTTGTCACAAAAATCAGATCAGTAGGGGTCTGGCAGCTGGAACCTCTAAAATCTGTCCATGCCTGCAGTGTCTGCACTGAAATAAAAGTACAAAAACTTCACAGTGAAAGCACTCAGCTGCTGGACCCCCACTGATGTGACTTCTAAATCGACATGTCAGAAGATAGATTTATAGACAAACCTTTTTAATATTAGTAAAAAATATAGACCTAATAAAGAAAAAAAAATCAATATACTGGTACAGCTGAAATCTTTAATATGTTCACATTACTTAGATACTTAGAGATATGTGCTAGACGCATTCCTCTCCCTTCTCTCCGACACTAAAGGTGGCCATACACCTTCAATAGCTGCTGGCTGAACACTCATTCGGTCAACAGCTATTCCTTATCCAACCGCCCTATACACAGGCACGTCTTGATTTTGACAAAAAGGGAATAAGCTGTTGCCAGACACATTTGGCAGGAACATATGTCCCTTGAGAACAAAAGGATTGGGTATATTGAAATCTACTTTCCCAACATATGCCACTGGGGAGAGTTGGACACCCCCACATGCATTAGATAGTCAGCTAGTGTCACGACCATGGTTATGGTCGTGACTCCTGTATCCGCATGCTGTTGACTGCGGTCTGGTTTGGTTGTTCAACCACAGGTGAGAGCCGCTAGTATGTTGCCTCACTTGTGGTTGCCGCTGGCAACATGTAGTTAATTCGCAGTTTAGCAGCCTCAGCTGGTGCTAGGCAGCTTGCTGCAATGTTCATGCGGTTGCACCTGGCAACCTATCTTTGTTAGGTGTGTCTTTTGTATGTCTGGTGTGCACAGGGTTTTAGTTATGTGTGCACTTTCTCCTTTAAGTGGCTGTCTTCCCTTCCCTGGGGTGAGAAGGGTTAATCCCCTTCTGTGTGTGTGAACACTGGGTGTGTCTGTGTGGTTGTGGCCACTTTGGGCTATATAGCTTCAGTTGAGACCTGATGTCTGAGGGGTACTCCAGCCTTGTTTGTAAGCTGGGGGCACCCTTTTGGTCCCTTATACCATCTGCCAGTGAGGGCCACCCTTGTGGTCATAAATGTTGCTATGTGATGTTAAGTTTATGTTTATGTGGTGTCCGTTATTATTGCAGCTATGGTTCTGGCTTCCTGTGTGTTTATGTGTGCTGTGTCCTTTTATGTCTGTGTGTGGACTTCAGCACTTGTGTCCAGGGATCCAGTCAGTGTGTCTGTGGCAGGTAGGGGTGGAAGTCTTTCACTCTCCTGCCATATCCATAGTCTGTTTATGTTTATATCCCCTTGCAGCTCGGCCAGTTTAGACTCCTGTTTTTCCGCATCCAGGAGGAACAGGTGGTCTACCCAACTCCTAGTTCAGGGATCGGCGGAGGGTGAGTAGGGATCCGAGGTTCCTGAGCATGAGCCCTCCTACCTTCAAGGTCGGCTCATGCAGCTAGGAGTCAGGTCAGATTAGGGATGCGTTAGGAGGTGACCTGCTCCCTTATTCTGTTGTCCTGGCCGAGCAGCGACTAACATCTCGTGGCATCGCACGGCTGAGGGTTTTCCCCATCCTCAGCCGTGACAGCTAGTCCCATCAAATCGAGGTAAAGCCAACATTCATCTAATATGCTAATCTACGTTGAGGCAGCCATTTGTTCCTGCTCCCTCTCACCACTTAAAGTATATGTATACCTTTGGGGGACATTTTTTTATGATTGCATTTTACTCATTTTGGGCGAAAAATAATTTTTTCAATTGGTCTTTATTAAAAAATATTGAGCCACTTTGTCACTAAGGATTAACTGTCTATCTGTGTAAACCATATTTTTTATTTTTACTTTGTGCCAGTCATCTAATAAACTTTATCTTAAAGATTCCTAAAAGGTCATAAACAAATATTTAAGCCACATTCTTATCAGTAAGATAAGAATTAAGCTATAATAAGTGTTTATAATCTCGCAGATCAGAGATAAGGAGCCGTCAGCTGAGTTGACAGAACAGAGTGAAAATTCAGATTCTGCTACTGGAGAAACTCAAGGCTGCACACAGACAGGGGTCCCACATGTTTAATAAAGACCAATTGAAAAAAGATTTTTAGCCAAACATTAGTGTTGATCGAGCACCAAAGTGCTTGTGTGCTCGAGTAGAACACTTTGCGATGCTCGGTTGTTCTACCCGGCACCCAAGCACAATGGAAGTCAATAGGAGAACCCCAGGCAGCCCCTGCTCTGATGAGGAAAGGGTGTAGGGACTCTAGTTCAGTTTAGGAGTCCCTGCTTTGACTCCATATATAGCTATGTCCATATATAAAGTCAGTGCTTGGGGATACCCCATTGTATTTAAATCTAATTTAGCCTGTATTTCAGAAAAGTTTCTGCCGGGATTCAAACTCACATCCTTCTGTATTAGAGGCAAGGCACTTCACCACTCAGCTATAATAACTGCATAGCCAATTACTTTAAAAAAATAAAATAAATGAGACTTCTATTGTACTGTACTTCTACTGAGACCTATACAGTAGAAGTCTCATGTTATTTTTTTTAAGTGACTGGCTATGCAACTATATAGTGTAGTGGTTAAAGTTATGGGGTATGATGCAGAAGCTGTGAGTTCAAATCCCATCACAAACTTTTTCAGAAATATATTTTTTATATATTTTTTTTGTAATTGAAAAAAATGTATGGCACAAAATAAATGTGTAATTACAAAAAATTCTAAATATATAATAATATATATATATATATATATATATATATATTTAAATTAAGTTTAGCCTCTATTTCTAAAAAAGTCTGTGACAGGATTTAAACTCCCAGCTTCTACATTACAGCCTCGAACTTTAACCACTACACTATATAGCTGCATAGCCAGTCACTAGTTCGAATCCCAGCAGAAACTTTTCAGAAATAGAGGCTAAATTAGATTCAAATACACTGGGGTGTCCCCAAGCACTGACTCCATATATGGACATAGCTATATATGGAGTCAGAGCAGGGACTCCTAAGCCGCAGACTTACACTGAGGGATTCCCTCACTGTACAGCGATCTTCTGCATAGAAATTGAGGCTAAATTACATTTAAATACACTGAGTCGAGCATCGCGCGACTCGAGCGGAACTGGTGTTCGGCCGAGCATGCTCGCTCAACACTACTAAACATGAGTACAATGCAATAATAATAATAATAATAATTTGAAAAAATTGCCCCCAAAGGTGTACATAGCCTTCTTAATGCTGTGGAGATGGTTCCTCTCACTCACTGTAGCCTGTTACATGACATTTGAGAGAAAATACAGATGCAAGATCAAGCACTAGAAACAATATTCTGTGTGCATGTGGCTCTAATGGGAGCTTTTACTAAGCCTGACTACAGAGGAGACTGTCTGTAGTCAGAATCCTCTAGTTATCCACAGAATTTTGTAAACCAGCAGCCAATAAAAAAGTTGTAATACATGACTTAGGAACCAAAGATAAAAAGTGAAAGTTGAACTTGCAAGTTAAGTATCAGTTAGACTTTATTAGTCTTCATGCACATGAAATAGGGATCTAAGCAGTATAGCACCTTTAGAATAAATTTGGCCTCTATCTATCTATCATCTATCTAACTTAATTTGAACTTATATTGTCTGCCTCCCCCCCCCAAAAATACATATTTGTTTAAATTGTAGGCATTTTAACTCTTAGGTAAGGAAAAATAAAATGAAATGGAGGAAGTGAACTTTCTTTTCACAGCCTGCGGAATGTCTACAAGTTATAATTCTACAAACGCATCCTTTCTGCTTTGGTTGAATGTAATAGATAGTAAACACACAACTCAATTTCTGGAGAGTAATTAACTGCCAGAACACGCACTGTGGAATCCACAGGAAACAGGTTTATTATTTCTGTAAGATTTTCTTTTTTGTTTATCCTTTTATTTCTTTTATTGTTTTGTCTGTTTTATTACTAAACTTTATGGTGCTCTGCCTTCTGTTTCTCAGAACCGGGGCTAGTGAAATTATAGAACAATTTTAAGCCAAAAACTGTCCTTTGGGCCTCTTTTTCCATTTTAATGACATTAAAAAGGAGTAATCTGCTTCATAGAGACCATTGTTTCCATAACGGACGGTACAAAACATTATTTATATTTTATGCACATTAGAATAAATGTTAACATAAGTCGTTATGGGCACATTGAGCAAAGTCAATACAGTAAATAGAGCAAGGGGACTTAGCCTGGTAACATGGGTGCTTTTGGACAACTGAGCTGCATCCGATCAGATTATTTGGGTGGTAATCATCATCGTTTGAGGGAATCAAGAGTGATAGCTGTCAGCCAAATGAGCGCTCACCTGAAAGATATCTTATTTGTATGATAAGCCTTAGGGAGCTTCTCTCTATTTCTTTGAATGACCTAACTGGCCTATCCTAATACTAAAAGTGTTATTCAGACGACTATTTTTTTTTATTTTTTTTATTTTTATTTAACATCTTTATTACTATGAAAAGCAAATACACAACGTACAGTTAAAGCTTGTTCAAAATTTTCTAAACATTTTTCCCGCTTAACCCCATTATCCCCCCCAAAAAATAAATAAATAAATATATTCCAGATACGGTCCAGTCAGAACTACCATCGTCCCATATCTTAACCCATTTCTCTAATCCACCTCTCTGCTTATAAAGAATCCGTTCATAGTTTTTCACCTTATTAACCAGGTTTATCCAATTGTTTACCTCTGGGGCATGGCGTGCAAACCAGTTCCGACTAATCAGGATCGTTCAGTAAAAACAATTGTGGCTCAAGAGGGATCTGTACTTTTAATTTGTGGGTGAGAAGATTGTTAATACCACTCCAGTATGCCCCGAGTTCTGGGCATGCCCAGATCATATGTAGATAATCCGCACCATCAGTGTCGCATCGAGGACACTTGGAGGTATCTCTTATTCAGACGACTATTAAAATGCTATAAAATAAAAGAATGGCCACCTTTCTGATTCCCCACCATAGATGTGCCAAAGCCTACCAGCTCCCCCCCCCCCTGCCCCCACACACATACTGGTCTCTTTTCGTCTAGGTCTATGATGATGTATTTACACCGACAAGTGGCTTATGACACGTCCAGTTGGACATGTCATTTCTGGACAAGAAAGAGCACAGACCAATGGGATCCAAGATGGTAACAGAATGGAAGTGGTGGAGAATTGGTATAGCTGGCCATACATATTCGATAGACATTCGTTGATGGTTGAACATACAATAACCCGGTGGACAACCGGTTGCAGACATGTCATACGCATTTTGGTCCATATTGGATGTTACAATTAATCAACCTGCCCATACATGTTAAATGAAACCGGGCGATGGACAAAAAGATCTTTCTGGAAACGTTCTTTTAAAGAAAGATTTTCAAAGATGCCCTGTAATGCACTGATTTCCGGTGTCAGGCAATTTAAGCGTTAGATATGGATCTTAGAAAAAAAAGAATATACTAACCCAAACAATTACAAAATACTTAAAAGTCAAGAAAATATGCAGATTTTAACTAGATCCTAACCTCTATGTTGCTCCAAGAATTTTCCTTTAAGCACATTCTCAGTTGATATCAGGTTTTCCTCCCTTACCCTGTATGTATTTTGGCATACTCATGGTAGGTGAATGCGCCGGCAGCTTCAACTTTCTCTCCAGAAGCGTCTCAGTATTATACATTCCAGAGCGATTATTACAACTTTACAAAATTTGTTCTGACTTAAAAAATTAAAGGAATATAAATTCATCTGGCAATGATTTTCTTAGAGGCTTGAGGAATTCAACAGGTGTAGACTGGAGAAAAAATACACTGCAATGTATGTTACATGTGTTCCATATTTCATATTGACAAGTACATTAATAATCCATCTCTGAGGCCAAAGTAAAAGAGATCTGTGTCTAATCCTATCAGAAAATATCATCTTAAGGGCCTTTCTAGAAAAAATGATAGTCTTTCATGTTCGTACGGTGTGTCCATGCAAACATGCAATCTGCACAAAAGGCAGAAGCAATACAGAAAAGCACTTTTATCTTTCTTCTACAAAGCAGAAAGAATATTCCTCTCTAGGTAATCGTGATGGATTGTTAACCCATTCCTCGCATTGCTGGCATGCAAGTACACTATGACAAATAGAACAGTCTACTTTCTGTTATGCTTGAAGCCAGATCTTCCAGCAAAAATTTAGAGCTGATGGTTGAAGAAAGTCAGAATCCAGCAGGAAATGTTCCCAAAATTGTTAAAAATGTATATTTAACCCCTTAAAAACCCTACAATTTCCAGTTTTTTGTATTTTTTTTGTAGCATAAGTTGTACGTTTTAATGGCATCATTTACTATTGTATATGATGTAGTGGAAAGCTGAAAAAAAATTCTGAATGGAATTAAATAAAAAAAATGTTTTATGGGTTTTGTTTTTACAGCATTCGCCTTGGTGGTAAAACTGATCTATTCCCTTAATTCTCCAGGTCAGTACTATTACAGAAATACTACATTTATATACTTTTTCTTGTGTTTTAATACTGAAAAAAAAAATTGGGATTTTTTTTTTTATTGCCATATTCTGACCCCCGTAACTTTTTTACATTTATGTCTACGGAGCTTTATAAGGGGCTCATTTTGTGTGTCATGATGTTTCATTTTTGTTCATATAATTTTTGAGTGTGTAATGCCTCATTCACACGTCAGTGTTCGGTCAGTGATTTTCATCAGTAATTTTGACCCAAAACCAGGTGCGACTCTAAACACAGAACAGGTGCAGATCTTTCCCTTAGACCTCATGTGTGTGGAGGCTCCAATCCTGGTTTTGGCTCACAATCACTGATGGAAATCACTGACCAAAACACTGATCTGTGAATGAGGCTTAAGAATTTTAGATCTCTTTTTATAATTTTTTTTGGGGGGGTAAAGTGATAAAAAAAAATGGTGAATTAGACATTTTGATATTTTTTTTCTGTTACCTCATTCACATATGGGATGAATATTTTTCTATTTTAATAGTACAGGCCTTTTTTGACTCATCACTTCCCAAGATGTTTACTTTAAAAAATATATATATATATTCTAGGGAAAAGGGTGATTTGAATGTTTTATTTTTTCATATTTTTCATATAGGTGACTATAACATGCAATCGCTAGATTTCCACTTCTATCCATTACAGAATACAAAATTCAGAGGTAGATAAAAAGATGTAGTGGGGGACCGCTTGTTACGGCGCTGCTTGGTGAAATCCAGACCAGTGTCACCAGTGGGGTGAGAAGGTAGCTTCATTTAGAAGATAGTCAACGCGTTTCGAGTATAGGAAATCATTCTTCATCGGGACAGTCTGATGAAGAGGGATTTCCTACCTTCGAAACACGTTGACTATCTTCTGAACAAAACTACCTTCTCACCCCACTGGTGACACTGGTCTGGATTTCACCAAGCAGCGCCGTAACAAGCAGTCCCCCACTACATCTACCTCTGGATATCCTTCCTATGTATACCTCTCTCACCAAGGCACCACAGAGAGATCGCGGATGCAACCTGGATTATACTGCATGCTGGTTGGTTACTGAAAATTACCAGCAAAGCCTTCTACAGTGATTGTGACTCCTCACAACCCCCTATGGTAAGCGTATCCTAACCTGTTTTACCTACCATCTGACGCACTGACACCGCACATGCGGCGCTGCCTCCTCTCACTTTTATCTTTCAAAATACAAGATTCAGTATATTCTAATACAGTGCTGCCACCTATGGGCTTGCATTGGAATATACTAGCAATCAGCCTGGAAGCCCTCTACAGGCTCAGGCCTATTACTAGTACAGAACGCCTCACCCGATCTCAGCCAGGGGAAGGCGGTCTGGGCCTGTAAGTGGCTTTCATTTTTAGCGCTCTCAGATTCTGTGGTCACATTTGACCATGGCATCTGAGGGGTTGAATGTCAGCTATTGACATTATTGCCAATCGCAGACATTAGCCCCATGCCTCTTGCTGTTGAGAACAGCAGAAACCTGACAGTTATGCTGACCTCTGTGCTTATGAGCGTGCGCCATCTTAAAAATCCGGACTTCCGCCGTACATGTATGGTGGAGGTCTGAAAAGGGTTAAAGGGAATCTGTCATCACATTCCTACAAATAAAGCAAGCTGCATGTGTAAATGTGCACTTGTCAGTTGATTGCAGTACACTTTACAGGCAGGCAGGAGGTTTTATTTGCAGGTCTATGGTGATAAATTTCCTTTAATACAAAGTGTGCACAAAATGTCCACCTACAAAAACAGTTTCATAAATATCAGAACTGATTGCAAGTTGTCATAAACATAAATATCCATATAAAATCCATAGAAATACAAATAAACAACAAGAATAAATAAATAAATAAATCAATTATTTAATAGAGCTTTTGAGAAAGGCAGAATGCCACAACTGGTGAGGATGCCCTGGATGTGATTTTTATTATTTAATACATGAAATGTCCACTTTTTTTATCTGGGTTAGGGTTAGATTAACCCTTGTTTATAACCACTTTTATTAAAAGGTGGTACAAAATGTTCTTTGTGTTTATCCTCTAGCACCGTGGAGTGCCAAATGGTGGGGAAGTTCACCCCACAGGTGCCAGCTGCCAGGGGGATGCCTGATGCAATGAGTGCTTCTATTAATACAGATGGAAGCGCTAATTGCTAGAGCACCAGGGAGCCAGCAGTCCTTGCACTTACCTACCGCTCAGCTCCCCACGCTTCTTCTTTCCTCCAGACTGTCTGCTTCATCATTCAGCCCTTCAGGCACAGATCGCGTGTAGGAGGAGCCCAGAAATCTGCCTGTGCACTCCTCCTACACAGTTCTGCAGCACTATCTGTGCCTGCAGGGGGAGTGCTGGAGGTGATCTAGTCATCAGGAATGGAACAAGGTGAGTAGTTACTGTTTTTTTTTATTTTTTTTATTAACACTGAGGGGCACAGAGAGGGCATTAATAGTGTGAAAGGGACACAGAGAGGGTGAAGGGGGCACGTAAAGGGAATTACTTTTGTGAAGGGGGCACAACGGGAATTACTTCTGTAAGGGGGCACAATGGGGGCATAACTACTATGAGGGAGCCCAATGTTTGTATGGGAGGAGTTCCAGAGAAAGGACCCGGGTGCCAAACACCTTAGACACACCACTGCTCCTACAGTATCAGCACAGGAAGAATGGTTATACTCAGGGAGTACAGCTTGGTGCACAGGGGTAGTGCTGACCAAGCGCAGATAAACACTAGCACTCAACGTGTTCCAGAAGGAGGACAGTATACTACAGAGAAATATACACCAAGGAGAGAGTGGCATGCTGATCATTTGTGAACAGTATGGAAAGCAGTTTTTGTCAGTTTCCTTTTATTTGTTTATTTTTATATATATATATATTTTTTTTTTTTGCTTGTTCACAGCCCAAACTACAAGGGATCAGGAATTCTGTAGACACTGGTAGAAGTCACTGTATCCTAATAGTTTATGACATTATGAAACTTTTTTGAGAGAAGCACAAAAAAGGGCTTATTAGAGCCGCAGTCCTTGAAAAGTAGAGAACCAATGTACTGTATACAGGATATAATGGAACTGAAACTCCATTAGTGGCATGGCATTTGTTAGCAACATGGACAACATAATACACATGAAGTAATGCTATAATGCATGATATTTTCCATGGTAAGTTTACCTTAATGGATGGCATTGAACATTTTTTAAAACTTGGATTCTCAGTATATTGTGGAGTAGCCATTTAGGGTGTATGCACACTGTGTGTTTTACACGTGGATTTTTACACAGCAAAATACAATGCAAGCGAAGTAGAAGAGATTTTCAAAATCTCATGTAAAGGGCTCATGCACACGACTTTATGTATTTCGTGGTCCGCAAAACATAGATCCGCAAAAAAAATACACATGATGTCCGTGTGCATTCAGTATTTAGCGAAACGGAACAGTCCTATCCTTGTCCGTAATGCAGATAATAATAGAACATGTTCTATTTTTTTGCGTAACAGACATACTGAAACGTAATTCCCACGGAGTAACCATTAATATGAAAGGTTCGCCAAAAAAAACGGAACGGACACGGAAATAAAATATGTTCGTGTGCATGAGCCCAAAGGGAGACAAAATTGTCAGAATGGAAAATGAGCTGCAGTGGAGATTTTAAAAGCCACAGCATGTCAATAGTTTGTGCAGAATTTCAGGGC
The DNA here is from genome assembly GCF_905171765.1 of Bufo bufo. Lineage (NCBI taxonomy): Eukaryota > Metazoa > Chordata > Amphibia > Anura > Bufonidae > Bufo > Bufo bufo. Next base: position 80,223,219 of record NC_053391.1, read on the forward strand.
AAGTTTAACCCTTTGCAATACAAAAGGTGAGATCTACAAAATCCGCAAGTAACACATGCAGAAATTCTGCGTAAACTACCCTGCCATGTACAAACAACCTTAGGGTACCTGCACATGGTGCAGATTTGTATGTAAAAAATTTGCATGAAAACAACATAAAAACTGCAATAAAATAGCAAATGAATCTGCAGCATTTGTGCATTTTTGGTGCGGATTTTCTGTGTATTTCAACAGCCCTAATTAAGTCTAATGGAAAACCACAACATTTTAGTCATGGGGCCGCACAAACAATTCATGCACTATGGATTTTAAGAGCAACACTGCAAGTCAATTTCTGCACATACAAAATATGCACTGTGACTATGTACATGTGATTCTTTTTGCTGGTACTGTAGTATGCTGCTAATTTTTTGTATGAAAATCTGCAAGTAATAGGTATTGCATGCATGTACCCTTAGGGTTCCTGCTCTTTTCTGCACCATATATCACCCTGAACAACAGTTACTATTTATAAGCCTACCCAATAGCTTTTGGATTACTGGGTGTCATACAAAAAGGAATTTTGACGTATGTTTCCTTCCAAGTGTTGCTAAAAGTACATATCTTTAATTATCGTTGCATTTAATTTCATATAATTAAAAGTAGAATTTAAAATTTTAAAATGCTGAAGAAAATAATATAAGTAATAATAATAATAATAATATTTTACTATCATTTTATTATTACAAATAAGTAATATATTATTATTATTAACCATGTAAAAATAACTTAATGCTGTGAACACTTTTGTACATTTGTACCTCCACCACCTCATAATAAGAGCAAGAAGTAAAAAAAACTCACAGTAAATCTTCAGGTTTTACAGAAGGTTAAAAGTTCTAAAAGAAACCAAACTAATTGCAGGTCACTTTTGCTAGACCCATGAGTTTGTCATATGATATATGTTGTAGTCTTATTGAGATTCTTGCAGCTGTTCAGAAGATCCATGAAAATGATGCTGACATTCCCAAGCTTTTTCCTTTCAAATAAAGACATTTACCATACATGAAAAGTGTGCGACTTCCCAGATTACTCTCCAGGATGAAAAATCAGCGTAATTCTACAGACTGGTTCTGTGCTGTACATGAACTCTACAGCAAAGAGCATGGACATGTTATGCACATTCATACAACTTCGTTATCGCATTAATTACCCTACTGCAATTTTTTTTAGAATTTGCAATATTTTTATGAAATTGTGTAAAAAACGCAATTTGGTGGTCCCATTGGCAGTGGCCTAATAGGGCACATGGACAGGGGCTGTCCTAATGGTACAAGTCTTAAATAAAATGTAATAGTCATCATAGTTTTATGTATAAGGCATAACATTTTTGGCCTCTGGATATTTATATAGTAATAGAGATCATAAAATGAAGCCAGGTCTGAGATTTAAAGTTACATGTAATGACTTCCATTTTGAAAACTAGTATGACAAAGATTTTTTTAAAAGATTAGTTTATTTCGGGCAATCAGTAATGTATTTGCAGTAAATGCAATCATTACTGTGCATGGATTACCATTACAGCATACAATCCATATAATTTTTTTAACCACTTCATTAATGAGTGGTTTTCCGTTTTTGCATTTTCGGTTTTTACTTCCTGCCTTTCCAGAGCCATAACCTTTTTTATTTTTCCATTTACACAGTTGCATGAGGCTTGTTTTTCGCTGAATAAGTTGTACTTTGTAATGGCGCAATATTAATATTGCATATGGTGTAGTGGGAAGCTAGGAAAAAATTCCTAATGTGGTGGTATTTGAAAAAAAAAAAACGCAACTCTGCTACAGTTTTATGGGTTATGTTTTTACAGCTTTCACTCTCCTGTCTGGGAAGCGCACGCTTCCAGATTTTGTATCTTTTAGATGCAGTGGTCACATTTGTTATACAGTATATCTGCGATTGGTGTTATTGCTGATTGCAGACATTAAATCCGGGGAAACAGCAGGCACCCGGTGGCTATGGCATTCACTCCACTCTGGAGCGTGCACCATCTTAAAAGACCCTAGCACCAATGTATAGTCGTACAGCGGGAGGGAAGTGGTTAAAAAATTTACATCTGTTTATAAAATATAAATATTTATACTCTTTATGTAAGATGGGCCTCCAGAAAATATTCTGATCACAGTTTGTCTCAGTTCGTTAAATCAAAAGAATCAGCTGAAATGTGTAGAGGAATCTGGCAGCAAGTGTTCAATTTCCCTGCAGTGCCACCACAGGGAAAGTTAGGTACTGCATAGTATCTAATGAAATGAATGGGCTGTCCTCATACCTCTAAGACATGGGTCCTCCAGAAATGCTCTTTCTATCATATCTCCACTTTAATCATTAGAGCTTACAACTAATGGACACCCCTGTAATTAGTGAAAATGATAAAAAATGATGTATCTAAGGCCAGGTTCACATCACCATTATGCATCCTGTTATTGTTTTCCGTTATATCATGGTTAAAACGGAATTCCCGGACGGAAATCAAAGCGGAAGCCTTTAAGAGTTATGCTGGACGGAAAACAAAGTCCTTTTTTTCCCGTCATGCATAACGAAAACCAGACGGATCCGTGGATTTAGTTGGATTGCGACCACGATATTTATCATAATTGACACTAGATTTAAGCTTCTAAGATAGATTTCAGCTTCTGGCAGCCAAATAATGTACCAAATGCATAATTAATGTAATAAATTTGCTTACTCTAGTGAATTTGTCATGCAAAGTTTTCAAAAATTTGATTCGGCTGCTTCGCTGAACTTCGACAAGAAATTTGAATTGTTACAAATTACTAAGTAACAAATCATATTCAATTGTATGGAGCCGGTGCCGCCCCCCATCATTTAACCATTCAGATACCGCATTCAATGCTGATTGCAGCATCTGAGACTCACATTCAGCCTATCAGGGGGTTAATCAGGGTTAAAACAAAAAAATAAATACATACTCTCCTGACCATTTGATCACAGAGAGGCCATCGATGTCCATCTTGATTGAAGAGAACGACCCAATTCTCACACGCTTACGTGTGACATCACCACATCATCAAGCTGGGTGGATGCGGTCACGTCACATCACCCGGCCTGCTCAGCATGATGACAGGGTGACATCACATGTCAACAGGCATGATAATTGGCATCTTTTCTTCAATTAAGATGGCCTCTATGGGGTTTTTTTTACAGCCATTTCAGGAAAAATTCGCTCAACACTAATCATAATAAATTCACCCAAAATATTTTGCAGTTGCTTGTCAACAGGTAAGTGCCACCTATCACTTTTTTAGCAGTGTGGCGGTCATTATGTACCATTTATGAGGCATCATCTACAAGTTGGCGATTGCAACCCAGATAATGTCATAATGAAAACAGACCCAAGAGGATCATTGAGATCTGCTGTAGTCACCTGATTCGTGCATGGATAGCTACTATGGAGAATAGCCCATGTGAATTTCAGCATTTATTTTATTATGTAGAAAGCCACATGAAACAGCCTGGATTCTGACATCATAATTTGAGGTAAGAATTCATATGGGAAATTGTGGTCTTCACTGGAGTTTCCTTTTAAATTTCCTTCGCTGATTCCATTTGGTATACAACAGAACAAGACCTTTCGATGGCACATTCAACATGATTTATCATTTAGGCGTTTAATGAAAATTCAATAATATAAAAAATAGTGAGAGTATCTTCTTTTACATTTCATGGTTGGTGTAGTAACATTTTGAAGACAGAGGTCCGTTGTATTAACATTAATCATTGACTTCTATGAAATGTCTAAAGGTGACATTTACCAGAACAGTGCTAAAAAGATTCTTATATTCTTTTTCTTTCTAATTTTGTTTCATTGTGTGTTTGTTTGTTTTTAATTTTAAACAAAATCAGACTTTATAAAAAAATAATTGAAGTTAGAATGTTATAAATATATTTGTATATTTCTAACCTTTTTATGTGAAAGAATAGATAAATTGAGAGGTGGACACAATTGTGGGTTCTTTATGTGCCATGGACACCCATAATGTAATTTCTGTAAGCAAAGCAGCTTATCTCAGCAGGGAATAACCCTGAGGTTTTGGTAATGTAATGTGCACACAATCCAACAAGGCTTTGAGCCTGAAAAGAAACCACTTGTTCTTCATTTGTTTCTAATGTAAACCAGAATGTGATTGACTATCTTTAAGCACTGGAAGGTTGTGAGGATCTCAGACCACTGTGTTCTTTATTGTAAGTAAGTCCCATATTATTACTATCAGAAGCGTTTTAGCTTGAAATGCATGATATTAATTGAAGATATTTAACTTTGTGAAAACTAAAATATTTCAATAATATAACACGCATATTCATAGAAATCTTAGTCCCATTTTAAGTGATAGTTAAGTGTCTATGTATATTGGTCTTGGAAGTAAGGTCTCTAAGTAGACCCAACATATATAGCTCTGATAGTAATTGCGGCTGCCACAGTACTGTTTTCTATCAGATAAGCACATTTCTTGAAATTTGTTTCAGGGACAATTCTCTTCAATTTTACCTGAATCAAAAGTACTATAAAAGACAAAAACAGAAGTAATACTTCACTAGAAAAGAGACATGCAAGTCAGATGTCCTTCCGAAAGGACAAGAGTATTGAATGCCCCCATATTATGCTTCTCTAATTGAGGCATGCAAGTTCAATCTCCTTACAAAACGACAAAAGTAATGAATGTCCCCATATTAACCCGTTCAAGACCAGGCCTATTTTAATTTTTACATTTTTGATTTTTCCTCCTCATGTTCCAAAAGCCATAACTTGTTTATTTTTCCGTTCACATAGCTATATGAGGGCTTATTTTTTGCGGGACAAGATGCATTTTTTTTATGCCACCATTTAATTTACCATGTCTTATATTAGAAAAAAGGAAAAAAAATATTTGTGTGGCAAAATTGAAAACAAAAATGAATTCCACCAAGGTTTTTGGGGTTTTTACATCACAGCGTTCACTATGCACTAAAACGGCAAACTATGAATGCGGCGATACTAAACTTGAACAGTTTTTTTCGTTTTACAACTTTTAAAAAAATTAAAACCTATTTAAAAATCCAAATTTTCTTTGCATCACTATATTCTGACAGCCATAACTTTTTTATATTGCTTCCTGTCAGTGCGACCGGATTCTGGCTGTATCATACAGCCGGCAGATCGCGCGTATGGAGCGGGCTTACTGCAGAGGCACACAATGACGTACCTGTACATCAAAATGTGTGAAGGGGTTAAGCTTCTCTGAATGAGACATGCAAGTCAGTTCTCCTTACAAAAAGACAAGAAAACTGAGTGTCTTAAAAGAAAATTGCCTTGATTAGCTGAGTGGCCTTTGTTGGGGTCTTGGGGGTGCTATTTATCATTAGGGAGACCACCTAGTATGCATGAGGAGTATTGTGGTCCTGCCAATGCTGCTCTGTGTTTCTGGGAGAAAATATATGAAAATTAGCATATGTTACTGCTACTGGCATCAAATAGGCTTAATTTTCTTTTCTTTTTGGAAGACAAGGTAATTTGAATATTTTTCCCAGAAACCCAAAGGTATGTAAATGAGCTTTCCTTTATAAAAAAAAAACAAAAAACACTCATTGAACAGTTCAAGGCTACTAACAGGGGAAAATCTGAAAATCTTATTGTGAAAAGCCGCAAATTGAACAGCGGAAGATCTTACTATGAAAAAGCACTGATTGAACAGTTTGAGGCTACCACTAGGGGAAAATTTGTTCAATTAGTGTTTTTTATAACATTTGCCTATGATGGTAGCCTCGAACTGTTCAATCAGTGCTTTTTTCATAATAAGATTTCTCTCTCTCTCTCTTAAATTCGGAACAAATTCTGAATTGATTTACTCATCTCTAGTACACATATAATTTTTTTTTTATGTTTCCTTAATTTTATGAAAAATAGTTTAAATGAAAAGAATGACTATATTTCACAATGATTATTAAAAAAATCTATATATCTGAAAAATGGAAAAAAATACAGACTTATCTGTCATGAAGCAAAGACATAAAAATCACTTTAATGGCGTAAAAATAAACCATCTAACAGGCACCAATCAGAAAATGTATGCAGTATTAAGGTAATTATGGAACTCTATACATATGTACATATGGAACAGGAAAAAGCAATGCAGAAAAGTTTTCTAAAAGTACAGAAACTTTGTTTCTTACCACTAAGCGTGAGGAAATTAATATACAACTGTTTGATCGTAAGTGTGATAATATTATTGTGTAAATATTATATTTAAATGAACAGTAAATGCAAATCTATCTATCTATCTTCTATCTATCCTCTATCTATAATCTATCTATCTTCTATCTATATTCTATCTATCTATATTCTATCTATCTATATTCTATCTATCTCATATCTATCTATCTATCTATCTATCTATCTTCTATCTATCATCTATCTATCTTCTATCTATCTCATATCTATCTATCTATATTCTATATATCTAACTATATTCTATCTATCTATCTATCTATCTATCTATCTATCTATCTATCTATCTATCTATCTATCTATCTATCTATCAGTAGCAGCACACCACCATATGCACTAAGACACAAGTAAACGGTGAATATGTGAACAAGGTAAAATGCATGACTGCTATACTTACTATAAGACAAAGTAGAAGCTCTTAGCACATATTATTGATTAAAAATATGTCGGTACCATCTACCAATCGACAGGGTGGCTTCTAACAGACGGGACCTACTCTAACACAGGCTTGTATTCCTCTGCAGGAACCTAGCTCTCCTACCCACCTGCCTGGTGCTTTTAATCAGGAATATCACAATAGCTGGATGCTCCTTTGACCAGAATCTTGTAGGATACAAGCCTATGTTAGAGTGGGTCCCATCTGTTAGAAGCCACCTTGTCAATTGGTAGATGAGCCCTACATATTTTTGATCAATATATGCGCTAAGAGCTTCTACTTTGTCCTCTAGTAAGTAAAGCAGTCATGCCTTTTACCTTGTTCACATATTCACCATTTACTTATGCCTTAGTGCATGTAGTGGTGTGCTGCTAGTTCTAGTTCTGTCTATCTATCTAACATCTATCTATAATTTGTTGACAGAGAAGATATACTTGGTTCCTCTACCCAGCCCATTTTCTCTTACATAGATAATTTTGTGTCACTGACTACAGGTCCGTCGTCTTTGGCAGAGGCATATAAGCTTCTCACATTGAAATTGTTTGGTCTCTAATTTGATGTATTGTAGAAAGAAAATGGGCTTGTCAAAGGTCACGGGAGTTTTAGATAACAGTCATTAGTAATTGTCAGTCTTGATTCCTACGATGTCCTTGTGCACCTGTATGCCCAAATAGTACCTTCTGATGAATTCTAATTACATTAGGTATCCAAATCTAAAAATCTATGAAAAAGAAAAAAACATCTTTTGGTGACACATCTATAGAATTAATATATATTTTGTCATACAGTGTTGATTCAGTTAGAAAGAAAAAACGATTAAAATCAGTGGGTTGCTGTGCTTATTCCATACCAAGCTCAGGAAATACACAGATCAGGGAACAGTTTATTAACTATTGTGTATGACTCCTATTCCAAAATGTGGATGTGTCATCTGTTTGTTGATGTGGGTCACCAAAAAAGGAAATGTGTCCCCAAAATTTTATCTGCCAGGTAAAACCAGATAGCAACACATATTCCGTCTTTCTAATCTGTTTTAATTTCTGATTGCAGATTTTTAATCCTATTTCCTGAACGGGATCATGGAGGCGGCCATACTGCCTTAGCTGTTCCTAACAGCAGTTGAAAAGCATTAAGGAAATTGCTTTATGGCAGCCCCAAAGTCCATAGACACAATGGTCAGGAGGGGACCTCATTGACTTCTCCGGGAGAGTTTTCTAGGCATGATCTGTGACCTGTGCAGAGGTTATTATACAAGGAAAGACTAGATAAGCTCTGACAATCATCTGTTGGGAATAGAGGATCCTGTCTTATCTGTACACAGAAGTGATATCATTACAGGCAGGACTAGAATGACAGATAAGCAGGTAACTGCAGTAAAGTGATCTGTGCAGACCATAAAGTGGCGCATATTACTGAAAATGCAGGATTTTATGTTTTTTGTTTACGAATAGATCATAATGACATGGATAATTAAAAATAACATCACCAAAAATTCTTTAAAAATATGTTAAACCGAAAAATGTGATTTAAACAATAGGTGATTTTCTGATGACACATTTACTTTAAATTTAAAATATACAGAATACATATGGTCTCTCCTAGGTGGTTGCAGAACAGAGACACAATATGGGTTGGATTATGTGCTATATGGAAATGTATCATGACACAACATTGCATTGAGACTAATAGTTTTACATTGACAGCATGGACCTAAAAACATCTTTCAGGGTTGGCCAAAAGTAATGTCTAAAAATTTGGAATCATGCACTCAAATTTTTGTGGACGTTTTTGAGACCCTGAAATCCAGCCGCGGTGGCTGTGCTTGCACACTTCAGGAAAAAGCACCAGCCTGTCTGGTGACCTGGACCTTAAGAGAGCACATAGACATGCATGCGCAGCAGCCACATCATATCTGTGCTGCAGCAGTGGTCAAAACCCCTGGAAATTATAATGTGATGGAAAAATGAATCCAGCCAGCAATGGAGGCAATATGGAGAATCACAGTACATTAGTAAGTGCCTTCTCTACATGATAATATAATTTGCTGAAGTGAGAAAACCCCTTTAAAATGAGTCTTGCTGTTTTCTGGACTTAAGAGCCACACAAAGTTGGTACTCATGTAAAGCTTTTTGTATAGCTTTTTGCTGATGGTTAAATGGACTCATTATTTCCACAACTAAATGTTGAAAGTTGTGACGCTCTCTGACCTGCCTGTCAATGGGGGCCCCACACAATTGCATGGTTTCCGTGGTAGTAAAGACTGCCAATGACCGTAGACAATAAGCATGTGTCCCCTTGTCTGTGAAGGTTCTCATTTATCCAGGTCATGGTATATCTGTAAAAGGAAGGAGGCCATCTACGTAAAAATGGAGAAGCCAAGCTTGAATAGAGGTGGGGGGAATAGACATCTATTGTCTGCCACATACAATGCTGTCTTGACACCTTTTTCTGGGAGGTCATTCTCACCTACTGACTCCAATTAGGATAATGGAATCAACACCTTTGACCCCATGCTGGGTATAATGACCTCTGACCCCATGCTGGGTATAATTACCAGTTGTTGATTCAGTTACATATTTATTCCCAGAGAATTCTTGTACAGTCACTCAGAATTGAGAAAGCTTGTTGGAAGAACGAGTGAAACGTTTTCAAGAAATCTACAGTAAGTCCAGTTGCCTTGATTTATTCCTTACAGATACATGTGTCCCCTTGGTGGGCCCTCTTCCTCAGTGGGTCTGGGGCAGCCACTTCCCTGCCCTCCGCTAGCAACGCCTCCCCCTGCTACCCTTGAATTGGTCAGAACTTTTCACATAATCTAAATGCTGAGCTGAACTACTAGGAATTGCCTTGGGCTACCAATGCCCAGTATGCATCATATCAGTCTGAGAAGCGGTGCAGCCATCTTGTATGGCAGAAGAGAAGCCTGGAAATCAATAAATCTGCACTAAAAAATATGAAAATTAGGTTAATATTATTTTTTTTTTCTTGAACTGGAGTGTTGCAAGTCAAGTTGCTATTAGGTCATGGTTTTAGAGAGGCTTATTGGTGGTAATCATGGTAACTGGACATATTGGTGGTGGTGTTTCCAGATGTCAAATTTGCATTGCTGGTTCATACAAACTTTCCTTATTTTCTAGTGTCCCAATGGAAAGAAAATTGCAATTGGCTCGGTAAACAATAAAACATTTCTAAAGTTGTTATTCATGCATCACACTATAAAAACTTTCCATTTATACACTTTTCACAGGGGTTTAGCACAAATCCTATTTTGTTTGAAGTCTATCAGTGGGAGCTACTTAACTTCTAATGGGACATTGACAGTTTATCAATGGATATTGATGGAGAAGGCTTTATCCAAGAATATTGAAGAGATTTCTTTAGCTTGGATTTTGGATTTACGTTCATGTAACACACATTCCACATTCGATTCTCAACATTTGGCAAAATACACAGGCACATTCTTAAAGGAACACCTCATTAAATAATAGTGGACTTAGTCCTTTTCACAATCGCCAGTGAACTTTATGTTGTCATAATTCACAGCAGAGAAATGCTAATGAGTAATTATTAAAGTTCCTGGGGGTTTCACTAATTTCTTCGTTAGATTTATTCAGCCCAGCAGGGTGTTATATAGACTCACACTTACTGCTTCTTCAGCACAAGCCTTGTCATTGTTCTGGGTACAAAGGGCCTCAAATCCTCTTGATGCACCAGATTTTACTACAGAATGTTTTTGTGATCTCCTTAAAGCTTGAACAAAATCCTTTTTTTGATATCCTGGCCTCAGACTTGTACATCAGAGTGAAACGTTTACTTTTTCGACATAGAAAGAAATATTCCACATTGTTGTATAATACTTATTTCCAAAAGAAATAGATATAAACAAAAGTGAACCACTACGTCACCTGAATGGACTAGAAGCAGTGCCCTACTTGAAGGCCCAAATAATGCACACATGACCAGAATCATTGCCTTACCTGAAGGCCCAAATAATGCACACAGATACAGATGTGTCCACCCTTGCCTTTGCACAAGTTTCTTAACCCCTTAAGGACTTAGGGCGTACCGGTACGCCCTATTTCCCGAGTCCTTAAGGACTCAGGGCGTACCAGTACGTCCAAACTTTAAATCGCAATTGCGGTGCGGCAGGGGTTAATCCGAACAGGATGTCCACTGAAATCATTTAGCGGGCATCCTGTCACAACGCCGGGGGGGGGTCATGTGACCCCCCCGCATCGGCGATCAATCCGGTGACCCGATGAAACGGAAAAAGACTGTGATCGGTGGTGTGATTACACACCACCAATCACAGTATGAACATTTGGGAGAGGCGGTGCTGGCCATGGTGCTGATGGCTGCTGTCCAGGGTGCTGATTGGTGCAGGGAGAGAGGCGCGAGATTCAAACTTCCAGCGCTCCTCTCTCCCCTCCTCTTCCTGTTCAGCACCTGCACCCTGCAGCACCGTCCTCACCAGGCTCCTGCGATCCCCCCCATCGGCACCCATCACCCTCCTGCACCCATCACCCTCCAGGTAGGTTAGGGTCAGTGAGGGAGAGGCATTGTTAGGCAGGGATAGAAGGGAAAAGTTAGTTAGGAAAAAAAAACACAAAAAAAAAAACTTTTATCTAAATTTACTGTTTTCCAGGTTTGAGACCCTAGATTCCCCCCTGCCACTTGGCAAAATTTCCATTTGAATCCTTTTTTTCTGGTAATAAAGCAAGGGTTAACAGCCAAACAAAACTAAATATTTATTGCCCTGATTCTGTAGTTTGCAGAAACACCCCATATGTGGTCGTAAATGGCTTTATAGCCACACGGCAGGGCATAGAATGAAGGGAACGCCATATGGTTTCTGGAAGGCAGATTTTGATGGACTGGTTTATTTACACCATGTCCCATTAGAAGCCCCCCCTGATGTAGCCTAGACTAGAAACTTCAAAAAAGTGACCCCATCTAAGAAACTACACCCCTCAAGGTATTCAAAAGTTACTTTACAAACTTTGTTAACCCTTTAGGTGTTCCACAAAACTAAATAGCGAATGTAGAAACAATTTTAGAATTAAAATTTTTCGTTACCTTGCCTCAAAAAAGTGTAATATAGAGCAACCAAAAATCATATTTACCATAAAATAGTGCCAAAACAACAACCACCTTATCCCGTAGTTTCCTAGATGGGGTCACTTTTATGGAGTTTCTACTCTAGGGGTGCATCAGGTGGCTTGAAAGGGTACATGGTGTAAATAAACCTGCCGTTTAGCCAAATAGTAGTTTACAACCACATATGGGGTGTTTCTGCAAACTACAGAATCAGGCCAACCTATATTGAGTTTTGCTTGGCTGTTAACCCATTTTTTCCAGTAATAAAGTAAGGGTTAAAATGGAAAATTTTCCCAAAAATTTAAATTCCAAAATTGTTTCTCCATCTGCCATTAACTCTTGTGGAACACCTAAAGGGTTAACAAAGTTTGTAAACCCAGTTTTGAATACCTTGAGGGGTGTACTTTCTTAGATGGAGTCACTTTTTTGGAATTTCTATTCTAGGGGTGCAACGGGGGGCTTGAAATGGGACATGGTATAAACAAAACCAGTCCTGCAAAATCTGCCTTCCAAAACCCATATGGCGTTCCCCTCCTTCTATGTCCTCCCGTTTGGCCAAACAGTAGTTTACGACCACATATGGGGTGTTTTTGCAAACTACAGAATCAGGGCAACTCATATTGAGTTTTGTTTGGCAGTTAACCCTTACTTTATTACTGGAAAAAATGGGTTAAAATGGAAAATTTTCCCCAAAATTTAAATTCCAAACTTGTTTCTCCATCTGCCATTAACTCTTGTGGAACACCTAAAGGGTTAACAAAGTTTGTAAACCCAGTTTTGAATACCTTGAGGGGTGTACTTTCTTAGCTGGAGTCACTTTTTGGAATTTCTATTCTAGGGGTGCAACGGGGGGCTTGAAATGGGACATGGTATAAAGAAAACCAGTCCTGCAAAATCTGCCTTGCAAAAACCATATGGCGTTCCCCTCCTTCTATGTCCTCCCGTTTGGCCAAACAGTAGTTTATGACCAGATATGGGGTGTTTCTGCAAACTACAGAATCAGGGCAACCCATATTGAGTTTTGTTTGGCAGTTAACCCTTGCTTTGTTACTGGAAAAAATGGATTATATTGGAAAATTTTCCAAAAAATCCAAATTCTTAAATTTTATGTTCATTTGCCATGAAGTCTTGTAGAACACCTAAAGGGTTAACAAAGTTTGTAAAATCAGTTTTGAATACCTTGAGGGGTGTAGTTTCTAAAATGGGGTCATTTTTGGGTGGTTTCTATTACGTAAGCCTCACAAAGTGACTTCAGACCTGAACTGGTCCATAAAAAGTGGGATTTGGAAAATTTCTGAAAAATTTCAAAATTTGCTTCTAAACTTCTAAGCTATGTAACATCCCCAAAAAATAAAATATTATTCCCAAAATGATACAAACATGAAGTAGACATATGGGGAATGTAAAGTCATCACAATTTTTGGGGGTATTACTATGTATTACAGAAGTAGAGAAACTGAAACTTTGAAATTTGCAAATTTTTCAAAATTTTTGGTTAATTTGGTATTTTTTTATGCAAAAAAATTTACTTTTTTGACCCAATTTTAGCAGTGTCATGAAGTACAATATGTGATGAAAAAAACAATCTCAGAACAGCCTGGGTAAGTAAAAGCGTTTTAAAGTTATCAGCACTTAAAGTGACACTGGTCAGATTTGCAAAAAATGGCCAAGTCCTTAAGGTGAAATAGGGCTGAGTCCTTAAGGGGTTAAAGGAGCTTATTTTCTCAAGATACAAATTCAAGAAATGATCAGATAATGCTGATTATTACAACATGATAGTAAAAACCTCTACAGGTGGCAACTAACATCACATCCACCTATAGCATAAACAACTCCCAACAGAATATATTTTTTCAAAGCTGGTCATGTTATAGCACTCATCGTGGGATATTTCAAGTTAAGAGGAAAGGTAAGAAAGGACAAATCTGTATAGATGATAGAAGAGCTCAAGTTATGCTTCTTGGATACAACACCACTAGTAAGTAAAGTAAAGTAACCAACCTTCCAACTAATTATAAAATAACACTTGAAAGAGAGCTGAAAGATCAATTTGAACTTAAGATTCCAACTTTTCTGGACATGCATGAGTGGAAAAGGGTAAAGTGGGATCATACCGCAAAATACATACAGTTGTGTGCACGAGGCCTAAGGAGAAGTTGCCTAATTCGCTTTCTACTCTTATCTTTAAACAGCCCTTTGGAAAAAGCAGTCCCCTATAGGTAATTGCTCTACTTTCCATTTGCAGTGATTCTGATAACTCTCCTCTATTCTGCATAGAGCAAATTCAGATCCTGCTAGTAGAAAATCTCAGCTATGTAAAGAGAAAAGGACTCTATATTTTTAATAAAGACCAGTTGCTTTTTAGCTCATAAGGAGTACAATGTACTAATTTAAAAAAAAATGCCCCCAAAGGCGCACATAGCCTTTAACTTTTTATCTAGTATATTAGTGCTTTGTTCACATCTACGCTAACATTTCCATTGTTCAGTTCTGTTATAGCAGCAGAAAAAACTAAAATAATGGAAACTCTGGATCCCTAATATAACGGACATTATTTGATATAAATATTATTTGACTATAACAGGGTCCATGTGGTTTGCATCTAAGAGCTTGGTATTTTAGGGGATAAAATAGTGTAGCATGCTGCTGTATTTTTGTCTGTCTTTTCTTACAAAATCTACAATGGAGGCTCCTAACAAAACCTCAGAGGCAAATAAAGTGATAATCATCACTTAAACATATTTTTGGGTACTGTAATTTTCAGGTAATAGATTACATTGATGTAGATTGTTCCTACAGTTTTCTACAGTATATAATTTATTGACCTTTTTGTGTACTTCAAAATTGGTTGTATACTTTCTTATTTTTTTACATCTGTTTTAGCTTCTTTTCCATATTATTTCATTACACATGAGGCACCGAGTGGGTTATTAACACATTTTTTAAATCTTTTAATTACATGAAGCATTAGGCTGTGGCTGCTTGACTAGACTACACTAAATGAAGCTAGTCATATGTTTCCCTTGTTGTAATAAACTGCCTCTCTAGACATGTTAATGGGTTTGTTAAACTGCACATTTTTCATAAGGATACTTTGCATGTAGGCTTCTGGAGTCTTCTATTATAAGCGACGGAGTACAGTTACACCAAATGTGGTCACATTGTTTTTATAATACAACGTTTAATCAAAAGTAATATCCGCCATCACAAAGTGACCCTTCATGAGGCTGGATTTGTACATTGCACAAAACAAGCACTTTTGCCATTTGTGTCACCCCTATCTCCTCATAGATTGTAAGCTCTTGCGAGTAGGGTCCTCATTCCTCTTGTTCTAATTTTTGACTTGTCTGTTGCTATGTTATTTATGAATGTACATGAACCCCTGAAATGCTCTACAAATATGTTGGCGCTGTATAAACAAAGATTATATATATTTTATTTATTATTATATTTTTTTTATGCATTCAACATAATGCTTTACCTGTAATTATACCTTACTGACTTCTTAGTCCACTTGGCCACCAAGGATATAACAGTAACGTCCTGTCCAATATTGTCATTTTAAATTATTTTGTCTGAAGTTCTTAAAATGTTGTCTCATCTATTGTCTTATTAACCACTTCACCCCCCTTAGCTTAAACACCCTTAATGACCAGGCCACTTTTTACACTTCTGCACTACACTACTTTCACCGTTTATTGCTCGGTCATGCAACTTACCACCCAAATTAATTTTACCTCCTTTTCTTCTCCTTAATAGAGCTTTCATTTGGTGGTATTTCATTGCTGCTGACATTTTTACTTTTTTTGTTATTAATCAAAATGTAACGATTTTTTGGCAAAAAAATTAAATTTTTCACTTTCAGTTGTAAAATTTTGCAAAGAAAACGACATCCATATATAAATTTTTCTCTAAATTTATTGATCTACATGTCTTTGATGAAAAAAAATGTTTGGGTAAAAAAAAGAATGGTTTGGGTAAAAGTTATAGCGTTTACAAACTATGGTACAAAAATGTGAATTTCCGCTTTTTGAAGCAGCTCTGACTTTCTGAGCACCTATCATGTTTCCTGAGGTTCTACAATGGCCAGACAGTACAAACACCCCACAAATGACCCCATTTCGGAAAGTAGACACCCTAAGGTATTCGCTGATGGGCATAGTGAGTTCATAGAACTTTTTATTTTTTGTCACAAGTTAGCGGAAAATTATGATTTTTTTTTTTTCTTACAAAGTCTCATATTCCACTAACTTGTGACAAAAAATAAAAACTTCCATGAACTCACTATGCTCATCACGAAATACCTTGGGGTGTCTTCTTTCCAAAATGGGGTCATTTGTGGGGTAGTTATACTGCCCTGGCATTCTAGGGGCCCTAATGTGTGGTAAGTAGTTTGAAATCAAAATGTGTAAAAAATGACCTGTGAAATCCTAAAGGTGCTCTTTGGAATGTGGGCCCCTTTGCCCACCTAGGCTGCAAAAAAGTGTCACACATGTGGTATTGCCGTACTCAGGAGAAGTTGGGCAATGTGTTTTGGGGTGTAATTTTACATATACCCATGCTGGGTGAGATTAATATCTTGGTCAAATGCCAACTTTGTATAAAAAAATGGGAAAAGTTGTCTTTTGCCAAGATATTTCTCTCACCCAGCATGGGTATATGTAAAATGACACCCCAAAACACATTGCCCAACTTCTCCTGAGTACGGCAATACCACATGTGTGACACTTTTTTGCAGCCTAGGTGGGCAAAGGGGCCCACATTCCAAAGAGCACCTTTCGGATTTCACCGGCCATTTTTTACAGATTTTGATTTCAAACTGGTTCGCACGCATTTGGGCCCCTAAAATGCCAGGGCAGTATAACTACCCCACAAGTGACCCCATTTTGGAAAGAAGACACCCCAAGGTATTTTGTGATGGGCATAGTGAGTTCATGGAAGTTTTTATTTTTTGTCACAAGTTAGTGGAATATGAGACTTTGTAAGTAAAAAAAAAAAATCATCATTTTCCGCTAACTTGTGACAAAAAATAAAAAATTCTAGGAACTCACCATGCCCCTCACGGAATACCTTGGGGTGTCTTCTTTCCAAAATGGGGTCACTTGTGGGATAGTTATACTGCCCTGGCATTCTAGGGGCCCTAATGTGTGGTAAGTAGTTTGAAATCAAAATGTGTAAAAAATGACCTGTGAAATCCTAAAGGTGCTCTTTGGAATGTGGGCCCCTTTGCCCACCTAGGCTGCAAAAAAGTGTCACACATGTGGTATTTCCATACTCAAGAGAAGTTGGGCAATGTGTTTTGGGGTGTCATTTTACATATACCTATGCTGGGTGAGATAAATATCTCAGCAAAAGACAACTTTTCCAATTTTATTATACAAAGTTGGCATTTGACCGAGATATTTCTCTCACCCAGCATGGGTATATGTAAAATGACACCCCAAAACACATTCCCCAACTTCTCCTGAGTACGGCGATACCAGATGTGTGACACTTTTTTGCAGCCTAGATGCGCAAAGGGGCCCACATTCCTTTTAGGAGGGCATTTTTAGACATTTGGATCCCAGACTTCTTCTCATGCTTTAGGGCCCCTAAAATGCCAGGGCAGTATAAATACCCCACATGTGACCCCATTTTGGAAAGAAGACACCCCAAGGTATTCAATGAGGGGCATGGCGAGTTCATAGAAATTATTTTTTTTTTGGCACAAGTTAGCGGAAATTGATTTTCTTTAGTTTTTTCTCACAAAGTCTCCCTTTCCGCTAACTTGGGACAAAAATTTCAATCTTTCATGGACTCAATATGCCCCTCACGGAATACCTTTGGGTGTCTTCTTTCCGAAATGTGGTCACTTGTGGGGTATTTATACTGCCCTGGCATTTTAGGGGCCCTAAAGCGTGAGAAGAAGTCTGGAATTTAAATGTCAAAAAAAAATTACGCATTTGGATTCCGTGAGGGGTATGGTGAGTTCATGTGAGATTTTATTTTTTGACACAAGTTAGTGGAATATGAGATTTTTTAAGAAAAAAAATATATAAAAAAACAATTTCCGCTAACTTGGGCCAAAAAAATGTCTGAATGGAGCCTTACAGGGGGGTGATCAATGACAGGGGGGTGATCAGGGAGTCTATATGGGGTGATCACCCCCCTGTCATTGATCACCCCCCTGTAAGGCTCCATTCAGAAGTCCGTATGTGTTTTGCAGATCCGATCCATGTATCCGTGGATCTGTAAAAAACATACGGACGTCTGAATGGAGCCTTACAGGCGGGTGATCAATGACAGGGGGGTGATCAGGGAGTCTATATGGGGTGATCACCCCCCTGTCATTGATCACCCCCCTGTAAGGCTCCATTCAGACGTCCGTATGTGTTTTGCGGATCCGATCCATGTATCCGTGGATCTGTAAAAAACATACGGACGTCTGAATGGAGCCTTACAGGGGGGTGATCAATGACAGGGGGGTGATCAGGGAGTCTATATGGGGTGATCACCCCCCTGTCATTGATCACCCCCCTGTAAGGCTCCATTCAGACGTCCGTATGTGTTTTGCGGATCCGATCCATGTATCCGTGGATCTGTAAAAAACATACGGACGTCTGAATGGAGCCTTACAGGGGGGTGATCAATGACAGGGGGGTGATCAATGACAGGGGGGTGATCAGAGAGTCTATATGGGGTGATCACCCCCCTGTCATTGATCACCCCCCTGTAAGGCTCCATTCAGACGTCCGTATGTGTTTTGCGGATCCGATCCATGTATTCGTGGATCCGTAAAAAACATACGGATGTCTGAATGGAGCCTTACAGGGGGGTGATCAATGACAGGGGGGTGATCAGGGAGTCTATATGGGGTGATCACCCCCCCCCCTGTAAGGCTCCATTCAGACGTCCGTATGTGTTTTGCAGATCCGATCCATGTATCCGTGGATCCGTAAAAAACATACGGACGTCTGAATGGAGCCTTACAGGGGGGTGATCAATGACAAGGGGGTGATCAGGGAGTCTATATGGGGTGATCACCCCCCTGTAAGGCTCCATTCAGACGTCTGTATGTGTTTTGCGGATCCGATCCATGTATCCGTGGATCCGTAAAAAACATACGGATGTCTAAATGGAGCCTTACAAGGGGGTGATCAATGACAAGGGGGTGATCAATGACAGAGGGTGATCAGGGAGTCTATATGGGGTGATCAGGGGTTAACAAGGGGTTAATAAGTGACAGGGGGGGTGTAGTGTAGTGGTGTTTGGTGCTACTTATTACTGAGCTGTTTGTGTCCTCTGGTGGTCGATCCAAGCAAAAGGGACCACCAGAGGACCAGGTAGCAGGTATATTAGACGCTGTTATCAAAACAGCATCTAATATACCTGTTAGGGGTTAAAAAAAATCGCATCTCCAGCCTGCCAGCGAACGATCGCCGCTGGCAGGCTGGAGATCCACTTGCTTACCTTCCAATCCTGTGAACGCGCGCGCCTGTGTGCGCGCGTTCACAGGAAATCTCGCGTCTCGCGAGGTGACGCGTATATGCGTGACTCTGCGCAGAGCTGCCACCTCCGGAACGTGATCCTGCGTTAGGCGGTCCGGAGGCGGTTAAAGGGGTTGTCCGCTTTCGTAATATTGAAGACCTGATTCAAGTGAATAGGATGGAGCCATCCCATTGAAGTGAAAGGAGACCACAGAGTTGTAATTACACCTGCTCGTCACTGCAATGTTGTCAGAAAGCAGGTAAACAGAGAATAAAGCACAGCATTCGTATGAGCGCAGCATTGGGCCCCCCGCCAATCTGATATTAATGACCTTTTTGACCCTTTAAGGCCTATAGGCATCATAGATGGTCGTTTCCTGCACCTGCTAGTGAATTGTGTTGGTTAAGACCTAGCAAGTCCACCATCTCAAATTATCTTCAGATCATGTGTGTCACGAGTAGGAGGTCCCAGGAGAGACCACCGCGTCGTCAAGCAATAAACAAATGGAAATCAGGTACAGACACACAAGAGTTTATTGCACAAACAAAAACCAGGGAAGGCAGCACAGACAAAACATGAGCTCTATGTACCGTCAGCACAGTGGGAGAAAACCCCCACTGCGCCACTGTCTAGTAATACTCCAGAGGGGCATGACTAAGCAACTCCTGGTATTCACTAGGGCCCCAGATGGTAGGGTTAGACTTTGCAGCAGGAAGTTGCCAGGGTCCACTCTGGAGCGTGAACTAGACAGTGACAGCAAGAACGAATGGACAACAGGTACCAGAAGGTACCGACGGCACATAGGCAAACATAACATAAAACAGGCAAATACAAAACAGGGCAACTAATAAAACAAGCAGGAATACATAGAAAGGAAACAGGAGTGACAATGAGCAGAGAAGGACTTGCTCCACCAGTAGTAAACTGCATGGCCTTGCGCATTGCACTCTGCTGCAAAGAAAGGTGCAGCAAGGGCTTGCTGAACAGAGACATATAACATAACACAAGGTGACTCAAACATAACTGGCAGAACAGATAACAGAAAGACAGGAAAGAGGACGGGAATGAACAAGTAGGAAACCCACAGAGCACAGACAGACACGGATCCTATGGGTCAGCAGCATGGGAGAGTGAGTACAAACAGGAGCAGGACAAGACAACACACACCAGGAGAGCTGACACAGAACTGAGGAAACCTCAGCCTTATATACAGGTTCCATGGGTGCAGCAGAGAGGCCACACCCATGGAGCAGACAGAGGATTAACTCCAAATAGGTACACAGGGGAGTTAACCCATAAAGAACCACAAATGACACACAGGAACGGAACTTCAGCGAGGAGCGCCGAACGAGCAAGGACGGAAGGTCACAGCCAGAGATAGTGGCTGTGACAATGTGGTATCCTTCCAGTTAGTTGGCGGCCATCTTCTGGAGGATCTCATAGAAATAGCATTGGCTGCACCAATCATTCCATCTTGATCGAACAAGTCTACAATATCATTGTACAAATCACTGTAACATAGGTTATATATTCCTGTAGGGACTGTGATGTCAAACATACTTACCCTATGAGCACCTTTCTCCCGCCTCTGTATGTTGTTAGTGGAATGGGATTCTCAGAAGGGAGTGAAGGCAGCACAGAGGGGGTTCTGGGTTTGAATTTGACCAAGGACAACATCTGCATGGAGTTTGTATGTTCTACCCATGTTTTCATGGGTTTCCTCCCACACACCCAAGACATAACGATAGGGAAGTTAGATTGTGAGCTCCATTGGAGAGCACGAGTGATGCTAATGTCTGTAAAGCACTACATAAGTGAGTAAAATAATAATAACTAGACCTCTGACACTATCCACGCTGATTGGGCAGAGCTCTGGTTCATAACTATTGAGAATCTGTGAAGCAGGCAGGTAAAGATGGCTGTTATTAGATGTGTCGGGTACTTTTAAAAGGGGTGTTCTAAATGGAAAAAACACTTTAATTATTACCAACCAGTAACCAAGCCAACTTGGAGAATGGAAATCAGATATCCATTTAGGAACTTGACATCAATGTATAAGTTTTTTATGGTTTGGCATAAATAATTAGATGGCAGCAAAAATTAGAAAGTTAGACCCATGGATCCCACTTGTAGCCCCGAACAGTGTAGAAGATGCAAACAAAAGTTTTGAGGGGAGATATAAATTAGATTATATATATTTTCAATATATTTTTATGTTTGTACCAGTAACTAGTATAGATGATAATAAAAAAAAATTGATGATTTACTATGAAAATGTTAAATATCCAAAGTATCAAACTCTTCAGAGTCCTTCATTCGGTTTAAAATTACAGAATACATGATCAGATTACGGCTTCTCATCTACTTTCATAAAATAATTTTATGTCAGCTCAATATTAATTACAGTAAGAGACTCTACACTACATCAATAAAAAATATCTAAGCATAGAAAAATCCTTCTGATATGTTCTGCCGTTTCATCATCCAACTGTTCTGTCATTTTTATAAATTAGATTAACAGTAAATGAAACAAAACTGTAGAATTTTGAATTTTTTTATTTTTTATATTTTTTTGTCAAAGTGAAAACCCATGAAAAAGAGAATGTCTTTGTGACAGAATAATAATCTAATCGTTTTTGTGGCGTGGCTCAGTAATATAAAATATTTAATTATGTATGTCTGACTGCAAGGTTGAATCATACCTGGCATGTGAATAATGGCGCAGGAGAAAAGTCATGTGTCAGATTCCTAAAATGACTGGCACTGTTGTAATAAGTAAGACGTATTGTACCGTTCTCCAGTTACCACCCTGGACCCATGCCACTCTCCTGAAGAATACAATAAAACTCTCTAAGCTCTGTCGTTTTAAATTTATAAATTAACATTGTATCACAAACAACACTGGCATTGAAAGACGTAAATAGTAACATAATATATAAGGCTGAAAAAAAGACATTTGTCCATCCAGTTCGGCCTGTCATCCTGCAAGTTGATCCAGAGGAAGGGAAAAAAAAAACCTGTGGAGATAGAAGCCAATAAGTAATAACTGGAATGGGTGGACTACAGGACCCTAAAAGATTATCAAAATTAGGGTTATTCACTTTAGAAAAAAGACGACTGAGGGGAGATCTAATTACTATGTATAAATATATCAGGGGACCGTACAGAGATCTCTCCCATCATCTATTTATGCCCAGGACTGTGACTGTGACTCCGTTTCCGTATTTCCGTTTTTCCGTTCAGTTAAAAGATAGAACATCTCCTATTATTGCCCGCAAATCACGTTCCGTGGCTCCATTCAAGTCAATGGGTCCACAAAAAAAAACAGAACACATACGGAAATGCATCCGTATGTCTTCCGTATCCGTTCCGTTTTTGCGGAACCATCTATTGGAAATGTTATGCCCAGCCCAATTTTTCTATGTAATTAGTGTATACTGTATATGCCATATGGAAAACGGAACGGAAAAACGGAACGGAAACACAACGGAAACAAAAAAAGGAAACAATGGATCCGTGAAAAATGGACCGCAAAACACTGAAATAGCCATACGGTAGTGTGAAAGAGGTGCATAACTTTACATTTGTCAGTGTTAAACCTCATCTGCCACTTCTCTGCCCAAGCCTCCAATCTATACAGATCGCTCTGTAGCAGTATACTGTCCTCTTCATTGTTAATTACTTTACACAGTTTAGTGTCATCTGCAAAAATTGATATTTTACTATGCAAGCCTTCTACAAGATCATTAGTAAATTTGTTGAAGAGAATAGGGCCCAATACTGACCCCTGAGGTACTAGTGACAGTGACCCAATCTGAGTGTATACCGTTAATAACCACCCTCTGTTTTCTATCATTGAGCCAGTTACTTACCCACATACAGACATTTTCTCCCAGTCCGAGCATTCTCATTTTATACACTAACCTTTTTTGTGGTACAGTGTCAAATGCTTTGGAGAAGTCCAGCAATACGACATCCATTGATACGCCGCTGTCAAGTCTAGAACTTACCCCCTCATAGAAACTGATTAAATTAGTCTGGCATGACCCAATCCCTCATGAAGCCATGCTAATATGTTATTATTTGCTTGTTTTCATTGAGATCCTCCAAGATAGCATCTCTTAGAAAACCTTCAAACAGTTTACCCAGAACAGATGTTAAACTTACCGGCCTATAGTTTCCGGGGTCTGTTTTTGCACCCTTTTTGAATATCGGCACCACATTTGCGATGCGCCAATCCTGTGGAAGACTCCCTGTCAGTATACAGTCGTGGCCAAAAGTTTTGAGAATTACATAAATATTGGAAATTGGAAAAGTTGCTGCTTAAGTTTTTATAATAGCAATTTGCATATACTCCAGAATGTTATGAAGAGTGATCAGATGAATTGCATAGTCCTTCTTTGCCATGAAAATTAACTTAATCCCCAAAAAAACTTTCCACTGCATTTCATTGCTGTCATTAAAGGACCTGCTGAGATCATTTCAGTAATCGTCTTGTTAACTCAGGTGAGAATGTTGACGAGCACAAGGCTGGAGATCATTATGTCAGGCTGATTGGGTTAAAATGGCAGACTTGACATGTTAAAAGGAGGGTGATGCTTGAAATCATTGTTCTTCCATTGTTAACCATGGTGACCTGCAAAGAAACGCGTGCAGCCATCATTGCGTTGCATAAAAATGGCTTCACAGGCAAGGATATTGTGGCTACTAAGATTGCACCTCAATCAACAATTTATAGGATCATCAAGAAATTCAAGGAAAGAGGTTCAATTCTTGTTAAGAAGGCTTCAGGGCGTCCAAGATAGTCCAGCAAGCGCCAGGATGGTCTCCTAAAGAGGATTCAGCTGCGGGATCGGAGTGCCACCAGTGCAGAGCTTGCTCAGGAATGGCAGCAGGCAGGTGTGAGCGCATCTGCACGCACAGTGAGGCGAAGACTTTTGGAAGATGACCTGGTGTCAAGAAGGGCAGCAAAGAGGCCACTTCTCTCCAAAAAAAACATCAGGGACAGATTGATCTTCTGCAGAAAGTTTGGTGAATGGACTGCTGAGGACTGGGTTGCTTCTCATCCAAGGGAGTGGGCTCACTCACAATTTTGCCCAAAAACACAGCCAAGAATAAAGAATGGTACCAAAACACCCTCCAACAGCAACTTCTTCCAACAATCCAACAACAGTTTGGTGAAGAACAATGCATTTTCCAGCACGATGGAGCACCGTGCCATAAGGCAAAAGTGATAACTAAGTGGCTCGGGGACCAAAACGTTGACATTTTGGGTCCATGGCCTGGAAACTCCCCAGATCTTAATCCCATTGAGAACTTGTGGTCAATCCTCAAGAGGTGGGTGGAAAAAAAAAACCCACTAATTCTGACAAACTCCAAGAAGTGATTATGAAAGAATGGGTTGCTATCAGTCAGGAATTGGCCCAGAAGTTGATTGAGAGCATGCCTAGTCGAATTGCAGAGGTCCT
Organism: Bufo bufo; assembly: GCF_905171765.1. Classification (NCBI taxonomy): domain Eukaryota; kingdom Metazoa; phylum Chordata; class Amphibia; order Anura; family Bufonidae; genus Bufo; species Bufo bufo. The sequence continues at coordinate 80,247,949 of NC_053391.1, forward strand.
GAAAAAGAAGGGCAAACACTGCAAATACTGACTCTTTGCATAAATGTCATGTAATTGTCGATAAAAGCCTTTGAAACGTATGAAGTGCATGTAATTATATTTCACTACATCACAGAAACAACTGAAACAAAGATCTAAAAGCAGTTTAGCAGCAAACTTTGTGAAAACTAATATTTGTGTCATTCTCAAAACTTTTGGCCACGACTGTAGAGTCTGTAAATGTCAGAAATAAGGGTCTGGCTATGACATTACTTAATTCTCTTAGGATACGGGGTTTATGCCATCTGGCTCCGGTGATTTGTCTATTTTAATCTTTTTAAGTCGCTGATGTATTTCTTCCTGGGTCAGACAGGACACTTTTAATGGGGAATTTACTTTTACATTCTGCATGTCATCTGACAGTTTATTTTCCTCAGTGAATACAATGGAGAAAAAAATATTTAACAGATTTGCTTTCTCCTCGTTGCTCTCTGCAACTCCCCCCTCATTACTCTTTCATTTTTATTTTATTTTTCTAGTAATTAGAGGCTTCACATTGATAGCTGCAACTTTTGAGCAGTAAAAGTACCTCGTCATACTTAGGGCTCATGCACACGACGGTTGGTTCTTTTGCGGTCCTCAAAACACGGATAATGTCCGAGTGCCTTCCACATTTTGTGGAACGAAAGGGCCTCCCTCTAATAGAACAATCCCATCTTTGTCCATATGTTCTATTTTATTGCAGAACGACCATGTGGACATACAGAAACGGAATGCACATGGAGTAATTTCCGTTTTTTTTGCGGCCTGTCTCTAGCAGATGTTGTAAAAAAAAAAGCTGCCTGTCTTTACATGATATTATGTTAAGAAAGTTTATTGTAAAAAAAAAAAAACACAACACACAGATATTACGTTTCTGCACAAACTCTGACAGACACAATGAGATACTGTTGCAGGTAGTAATACAGTATATACTGTATATTTTCTGTTCCTCAATACAATACAATTCCATACCTCCCAACTTTTGAAAAGAAGGAAGAGGGACACCATTTTTTCCACAGTAGGCCACGCCTCTAACTCTGACCAAAGCATAACTAAACACCACCCAGTCCCCTAAATGCCCCCATATAGTAATTATTCCCCCTTTATGCCACCACAGTATTTATGTGAGCATTATGCCCCCTCACAGTAGTTATGCCCAGATATGTGCCCCCTCACAGTAATTATGAACAGTTATATGCCCCCTCACAGTAATATGCCCAGTTATTTGCCCCCTCACAGTAATATGCCCAATTATTTGCCCCCTCACAGTAATATGCCTAGTTATGTGCCCCCTCACAGAAATATGCCCAGCTGTTCCCCCTCACAGAAATATGTCAAGCTGTGCCCCCTCAGAAATATGCCCAGCTGTGCCCCCTCAGAAATATGCCCAGCTGTGCCCCCTCAGAAATATGCCCAGCTGTGCCCCCTCAGAAATATGCTCAGCTGTGCCTCTTTAGGAATATGCCAAGCTGTGCCCCTTCAGGAATATGCCCAGCTGTGCCCCTACAGAAATATACCAGCTGTGCCCCCTCACAGTAATATGCCAGCTGTGCCCCCTCACAGTAATATGCCAACTGTGTCCCCTCACAGTAATATGCCAGCTGTGCCCCCTCACAGTAATATGCTCAGTTGTGCCCATTTACAGTAATATGTCCAGTTGTGCATCATCAGTAATATGCCCAGGATTGTGCCCTCTCACAGAAAGTAAAAAAAATAAAAAATTCACATACTCACCTCCTTCATCAGCAGTGGCAAGATACACATTGGCTGCTCTGGTCTGTGTAGGAGGAGGAGGAGCAGAGGCTGACTGACGGCTGGCCCCGCCTCCTGCACAGACTAGCAGTGTGGAGCACAGGCAGGGGGGAGGATTGATGGAGCAGGGAGTCAATGGCTCTCTGCTTCATCATAACAGGCAGCTGTCTCTGCTGAAGCAGGGACGGCTGCCAGAGAGCGGGACATACTTCCCCCGTATCAGGACCGTGGGACAGCCACTAAAATCCAGGACTGTCCTGCCGGATCCGGGACAGTTGGGAGGTATGCTATTCACTTGATAGATACCTGGGCAGTTGACTGAAAGCCAGGTCACATGATAATTGTGAGGGTCACATGACAGCTCACATGGCTGATGCCAGGTTTAGTCCCATCCAGCTCTCCTATAGATGCATTTTACAGGACTAAAATGGGCTGCTGTCAAATTTTAAATAGATTTATATTAGAAAATTGTTCAATCTTCTTTACTCTGTATAAATAAATGTAATCATTAAAACCAGAATACCTCTTTAAAGATGTTGGTATATGGAGAACTAGCAAACATCTCCCTCCTCTAATTTACCTACATGAAGAGCTTGTCCAGGATTAGAAAAAGTGCCTACTTGTTCTCCCAGGAGCGGTACCACTCATGCTCGGACTGTGTCTGTTATTACAGCTCCGTTCACCTGAAGATATTATTTTCAGATAAAGGGAATGATTCTGGAGCACACGTCTGCCTCCAGTCAGTCCAGTAATTTGAAGATTGCTTGGAGAAAATTAGAATTTCACCAGATACATATGCCCTTGCTGTGCTGGCAAACGCAGATTATTACTCATATTAGGTATTGTAAATTAGCTTTGTGCAATGGGAATTAATATTGTGCAGCATACCTATATATGCAGAGAGACAGAGCATGTCTCTTTTTACATCTATGTTCCAATATCTGATCATCGTATTCAAGTGTGAGGGGAAAAAAAGCCCTGAGGATATTCACTAAATCCTGTGTAACAATTTACAGCTCCGTTGATACAGATATAAAATATTTTCAAAATCAGTGTTATGTTTTAAAGAGTCACCTACCTGTCTTCTTTATTGATTTATTATTAAATTGGGTTTTCCAAGAGCACAATATTCATGACTTATTCTCAGGGTAGGTCATCAATATCTGATTGGTGGAAATCCATCTCTAGGCACCCCTGTCGATCAGCTGTTTGAAGGGCCTGTGGCTCTTCGGTGATTATCACTGCCTCTTCCTACACCAGTGATGCCATGTTCATCGGTCACATGGCCTAAGCACATCTTAGGCTAGGTTCACACCTGAGCGTTTTACAGAGCGTTCCTACGCGCTGTAAAACGCTCAACAGGCAAAAACCAATGTTTCCCTATGGGCATGGTTCTCACCTGAGCGTTTTACAGCGCGTACAAACGCGCTGTAAGACGCCCTACGCCCCAAAAAGTACAGGAGCTTCTTTGGGGCATATTGTCGCGCGTAACTCCTCTGTTTTTCATTGTACGCCTCTGTGGTCAATAGCAAGAACGCGCATACGACGCGCGTTTCCAAAATACAAAAACGCCCCAAAATATGCCTCAAAAATGCCCGATAAAAACGCCTGTAAACAGCGCTTATCGAATACGCTCAGGTGTGAACCCAGCCTTAGTCCCAGTTGAATGAATGGGCTATGGCTGCAATACCAAGCACATCCACTATACAATGTACAGTGCTATGGTTTGAATGCTGTGAGGAGGCCTCACTGATCACCAGAGTGCAGTGGCCTCTTCAAACTGCTAATCGGCGGGGTTGCCAGAAGTTGGACCCCCACCAATCAGATATTTATGATCTTTCCTGAGGATAGGTCATCGATATTTTACTTCTGGAAAGCATCTTTAATTCCTAAAGTAGACTGCAACCATGATTACTGACTAATGTATTAGCATTTCTTACTAATCAGTAAGATGCTTACTATCTATGGAAAGGCCCTCAACCAACTTAATTACAAAACAGTTGGACCTGGTTGATCATGCATTCAAGATTTCAAAAGGCTGGTTCCCGAGTTACTTGTAGAAGTAACTCTGGAACCAAGGTTGATCTGTGAAGGTTGGCGTTCTGGGCAACATTGCCACAAGTTGAAATGACAAGTTGTCAATTGATCTCTGCCTTGATCACCTGGACTTCTATTGATGGAATGAAGATATGTTATCTGGCACGAAAAAATCCAACTAAGATTACTAACTTTTCACAGATATCTGAATATATAATGAAAATGTGCAGACAGGAGGCTGACATTGGTCTAAATATATCTTAAATCTAGTGTATGGTCAGGTTTTGGGCTGGGGCAATATGTGGGAACAGGTAGCATAAAGGTGCCCAATCAGACAATTTCTTTCAGCCCCGACACAAGTCTGATTTGTAGGGTGGGTTCCTGACTCTCATCCAACAGATGATGTGGTGGAAAGAAGGATCGAGTATGTTGAATTTCAAATTGCCCAATCCTTAGTTCTCAAAAGAAATAAGATGCTAACAGAAGTCTCTACTCTTTCCTCATCCAAAACACATGCAGCCTCAGCTGAGCCCAGTGTGTATGTGAATAGCAACTGGCTGAACTAGTGTCCAGCCAATGGCTCTTGCAAGTGTATGCCCACCTAAGAATGTGCTTATACTAGTAAATATACTTCAGCAGCACAGTCTATAGCCACGTTTCTACTGAATGATAAAGACTCTACCTTGCTCTACTCGCCTCAACTGGTCTTTGGTACCAGGTAATTTGTTTTTCACTGTGGATATGATACCCCCTCAATGTAGCTGGTAGCAGTGTAGTGATGATTCTCTTTGGCCAAATTCACTTGGATTGAGTGGTGATGAGCCTGTCAACTGTGAGCCATGCATCGTGGATTTGAGTACTGGGCACTGGTGCTGTCTCTTGGACCAATCACTAGTCAGCAATATGATCAGATGACCTTCATGGTACCAGCTTGGCTTGCTTGGAACCTTCTTGGATATGTTACCCAAAAAGTACCAGCAACTATTGCCAACTTTGGCCTACTGGAAAAACGTAAAAACAGGGTAGAGTAGGGTAGAATCAAGCTTGTTTCATGCAGTGTGCAACTTTAAACTTTTTTTAACATATGTCTCAGAGTGGTCGGTCCCACCATTGGGTTTATACTTACCTGGTCCCGCCTCTGTCTCTCCACAAGAGCATCCTGGGTCTATCAGAATCAACTTCCTGTTCAGGAGGTCACGTTACCCACTGATGTACCGCATGTGTCACAGGTCACTGCTGTGGCCATTGATTGGCTGCATGTAACTGCCGTCAACAGGATGTTGATTCCGAGACACCCGGAAACCTGTAGAGGTAGACTTGGAGTGACAGAGCCGGAACCCAGCGGCTGGGCCCAGGTAAGTATGGTCACCACCGTGTGTCCGGCCACACTGTGAGGTCTGTTAAAAAAAAATGGAAAGTTGCACAACTCCTTTAATTGGATATAACAGTCTGGAAAAGCTTGTGATGTCAATCACCAGTGTTGGTTCGCCCATTCCATTCTGAAGCAGTGAGCCAGAAGTGAAGTTGCAGAGGTACAGAGACCCTATATGGCATAATAACAGTCCAGTGCTTTAAGTGCTGCTACATCAATTTTACTCCTGGCTAGTCATTCCTCCAAAGCTGTCTTGGTTCATCAGGCTTCTCAAAGGCTTGTTCAAGATTTCTATGCTAGTATCATTTGTTCTAAATGTACCCTCTTACAAGTAATTCACACCCCGTGAAGCATGTATGGTCTTTATCAATGACACTGATAGTAAGCGACTCCGAATTATCTGCTTGTCACTCGCTGTCAACATGGCTGAGCGTTACAGAGTGTTGTTTTGATGGTCTTAATCAATATTTCTTATCACTGCTTATTTACCTTCGCGAGTGATCCAGAAAGAATATTCTACCTGATGGAACACATGTTCACGGATGATCAGCCCGATATTGAGACCGGCTCTCCGTGATTTGCAGCCTTGGTGGTTCATGTAGAAATTCATGTAAAATTAATAAATTCATATAACTCATGACAGCACGAAATTAAAACAGAAGTTATATTACGCACAGGACTTTGTATTGTTGATGTCCTGACAACAGGAAAGGGGCCATATGCTAAGATTATTTGACAGTGAAACTATTTATGAGAGTACAGGGCAATAATCGCACATGTTGTCCATATTCACTTACACATAAGTCTCTTAAAGGGGTTAATCGACTTGCGAGGATCCTGTTAATTTCTATATAAACTCACATAACATTTTCCGTAAAAGACGGCTACATTCCCACAAGAAATGTTTAGATTTTTTTTTTTGTTCCAGATGGACAATTGAATTAAAATGTGTTTCGGATTACAAGTCTCGGGGAAAACAATACATCATGCAAAACCGGAGATTTCACGATCTCTTTATTATATGATGAAGAGCTGACATTTATGAGAAAACCAGAAATCATGTTTAATAATTAACCATTAAAAATGTAATTGCGCAAGCAGCAATTTTCTAATCTAGATGGGATAGCGCACTCCCCTCTGCACATTATAAGAATATTACAAGTCACCAAGGACTTCTGTGATCACACAAGCTGAGGGCGTGTAAACAGGTCGCAGGTGACGCCATATGTACTAATAATTTATAGTAGGTAAGGTATCAAATGCATTCAATATAATAGACTCCCTTGTGTGCTTCAAAAATTCTTTTTTGGGAGTAAATAGGGCTTTCCTTAGCATCATTGTATGCTGAACTTCCAATTCCATTAATTTCAGGAGACCCTGTGGGTATGGAGTCCCAGTTCTCATGGTTGGAGGGGGCCCCAGCCATATAGGACCTCCACCGATCTAACAGCATAAATTAAGCCAGTCTTAGTTAATTAGGTCTGTAAAACAGTAAGGCCTCAAGCAAACGACCCTATGTATTTTACTGCCCGCAAATTGCGGATCCGCAAAATACAGATACAGTCTGTGTTGCATCCGCATTGTTTGTGGACACATTGAGTTCAGTGGGTCTATAGTCCACATTTTGCGGCCAGGTATAGGACATGTTGTAAGGATGCGGAAAACTCAGATCATCCCTGTGCCTTCCACATCTGTATTTCTGTAAAAAGTTAGACTATGTCTGCAAAATACAGACCACGGGCCCATTGAAGTCAATTTATCCGCAAAAAGAAATAACCAAGGACCAGGACCACATCCGAATTTTGCGGAATCGCAATTTATCACCAGAAAACTAAAGACACACATGTAATACAATGACATATTTTATTAAATTACACCAATTATAAATAACATATAGATAGATAGATAGATAAATAAGTATGTAGCAGCAATGCAGTCAGCGTGGCGAAAAGCAGCTCCCCAGCAGGTACACAAGGATAATAGGTCCCTCCTGGAAGTAAATTATGTGCCCATCAATATGATACATAGAAGAGCGTCAAAAAAAAGGAATTCACTGCAAAATACAATTAAGGTACAAAAGCCACAATAACATTAACCCAATAGGGAAGATAAGTGAAATAAAAAGGTAATAACACTTACACTTAATCTAACCTAAATGAAGCATAATGGCGGCTAATACCTGAAATAGTAACGTAGAATAGGGACATCAAACCCGGACCTGCAGGGAGCGCACCCCGACGCGCGTTTCGCTCCGCTTTCTCAAGGGGCGTGAATCGCAATTTGCAAACTGCAAAATGGAGACAATGGTGTGCATGAGGTGTAAAGGTAAATTGTGTGCAGAAAGTAGATTGAAAACCTCTACAAAGCGGAATTCTCAGTTTTAATATGAACCTGGAGAGGTTTTAGGTTGAACTGAGCAGAGACGTAGAACTACAGCAGATTACGATTATTTTTTTTTTACCGCACTGTAAGGGGCTTTGAGCACCTCTCGCTTTTTTGTCTGTTTATGCTAAGCAGAAATATAGATTGGGCCCATAGTTAGATAGCAATTAGCTCAGGCATTCAGCCAAGAGAAAGTAATTATATGTCGGCACAAAGACACAGTAACAGGCCTAAGACTAGTGATTTTCTTGCATTGAATAAAGAATGCCTACAGTATTTTCTTATTTTATAGTAAATGATGAGAAAGTTGTGTATACAGTAAGCACCGGCCCCAATTACATTTAGTAAATTAACATTTCATTGGTGAATGGGAAGTGATATGTATTTGTTTCAATTTGCTTAGATATTATTATTATTATTATTATTATTATTATTAATAACATAGTTTATAAGGCTGAAAAAAGACATCATCCATCCAGTTCAGCCTGATTCCTGCAAAGTTGATCTAGGGAAAGGCAAAAAAAAAAACTGTGAGGTAGAAGCCAATTTTCAGAATAACTCCCGAGATCAACGACCCTTCTCCGGAAATCTGATAACTATAACCTGTAATATTATTACACTCCAGAAATACATCCAGACCCTTCCTGTATTATTATCAATATTATTTATATTATCATTTATATTATTAAAGAGGTTCTCCAGGCTTTTAATATTGATGACCTATTCTCAGGATAGGTCATCAATATCAGATTGGTGGGGGTCCCGGGTGTCGGACCCCTGCCGATCTGGGGATCAACCCCAGGCGATCAGCTGTATGAAGGGAAGGCATGCACAGTGTGCACGTGCCATCTCCCTTCTCTCCTCCTGCTCGCTGCTGCTTTTCCATAGACATAGCAGCAGCAGGAAGAGAGATGGGAGACGGCACATGCGCACTGCATGCAACGTCTCCTTATACAGCTGATCGCCTGGGGTGCCGGGTGTCGGACCCCCGCCGATCTGATGTTGATGACCTATCCTGAGGATAGGACATCAATATTAAAATCTTCGGAGAACCCCTATAACAATACTAACATACTTCACAGAGGGGTGTAGCTATAAGTAGTGAACAGCCAGGAGTAGAATAAAGGCCACAGAAGAAATAATTGGCACATGCTAGATGAGAGACCTGTTACAGATTTTGCATTAGAGCATTCAAGTGAATATGGCTGTACCTGTACATTGCCTGGACGGCCATTGCTTTCTTCATAGAAAAATTCTGAAGAAACCATGATATGGAGGATACCATATCTCCTTATGGAGAGCGCCTAATCAACGTGAGTAGTCTTATAGGCCAGGTAACCCTCCTCTGGAATTCTGGGAAGAGGGTATGCAAATGAGCTCTTAACAAGCTTTGCCTCTGATGCAACAAGATGTAAGGTAGTTATCCTATGAGTCAATGTTCGACCTTAATTATTATCCAAGTCATGTTTCAAGGCCTGTTTAAAAGGTTGAACATTGACTTATAGGATAGCTACCTTACATCTGGTGGCATCAGAGGTAGAGCTTATTAAGAGCTCATTTGCATACCCTCTTCCCAGAAATCCAGAGGTGCATTGCCTGGCTTATATCCCAATAGCCACTTGTTCTTCCTGTACTGATCATTTACTCCCTAGTTGCTGCAAAATCCATCTTGAGACATGCAATGGACGCTCAGATCACTGAGCTCAGATTAAAGCTGCTGCCCATAGAAGTCTATGGAAAAGGGGAAGAAAATGAGTGAGCTGCTGGAGGTAGAAAGAGGTAGTGAGACATGGCTGCAGAATCTAGTACGTTTTCTATTGCACCCTAGTGCTGGATTTATAGCTACACTGCTCAGAATTGCTGTATAATGTCCTTTGTGCTGTTGCTGCTTCTGAGGGTGCACCACAGAGAGATAAGGGAACAGGACCCCTCTCCTCTCTGTGTGCTGTGTACAAGAGACATCATAGTAGCTATTTTCTACCAACTAGCTCAGTGAATACTGATAATTAGAGATAGAGCTTGTAGAGAGGAAAACTGGTTTGAAATGCCATAGACAAGTCATGTCATGGTCAGATATTGACCATATGTAACCTGACATGAAAGCTTATTGTGAAAACCCACCTGAAACAAGAGTTATACATTGAACTATTTTCTTATGTGTTCATCATTTTTCCAAAGATAAACCTACACTTAAAATAATGAAATTGCAAATTTTCATTACAACACAATTTTTATTTGACATTTATACAATTAATTTTTATTGGTGACAAAACCTGTTATGGCTTGTTTGCTTTTTATCTGTCTATCATATATTGCCCATTGCCGTAGCACAATTAGAAAGGTTGCATTAAATTTATTAATTTAAACTATAAAATCGCTATAGTTCAACAAATGTGGACATTCTGGATATTTGTATTAAATTTGTAGCCCATAAAAGCATTTGAAGGCATTTAAAGGCATCTTTAAATTACCCAAGAGACCTTTATTAACAAAATTTACACTGCAATAATCAAAATTTGGGCTAAGGCGTGGGGCATAATTTATTAAAGTCTACTTGAAGTGGATTTTCTTTTACTGACAAATACTCCGCCCAGGGAGATTAATGTCTAAAGCGCTAGGTTTATAATGGAAGCAACTTAGATAAGCTTGTGTGATTGGAATGCTCAGATAATGCCAGATGTGTTGTCCTGCAGCCAAGGACTTCATAGGGTTGTAAATTTGTCACCTCTCCCCATGCTCAGGACACCAAGTTTTCTATATGACTTACGGTGCACTACGGTATCTTGTGAAGTTTTATTTTAAAAGATGCCATTTTCTACATACTTTAAAAATTATAAAAATGTGGGAGTCTTTCTATAAGTATGAATTCAGAAAATTAGAAAATAATGCATGGAAAAGCATGACCTCTATTGAGATAGACCACACTGCAGGAGGATGTTTCCAGCAGGGGAGTACCTGGAGGTCACCAACATCAGGGAAGAGATGAGTAGGATCAAGTGCTGCAGAATGAGAATAGACAGTTGGTGGATTCAGACAAGGTAATACACTCAATTCTACCCTGAAAAAGACAAGAGGTGAGAGAGTAAATGAGTATGACCTTCAAATGCCATTATGATAAAGAGAATACAAATAATTGAAAAACATAATGGGGGGACATTAATTAAGACCGGCGTTTTCCACGCTGGTCTGAAGTCCTTCTACAGTAATGGAGGAAGTGCCAAAGTTATTTAGAGGCGCACGCTTAACTCTGTGCCATAGATTTAGGCCATTTTACATGCCAAAAACTGGCATGGAGAATGATAAATGTCTCCCAATATTTTTAGCTTCTGTGCAAGCCCCCATGTACCTGTCTGGCAGTAAATGTATCCATATGACCTCACACGTTCTTCAGATCAGTGGAGGCAATGTTGATAGTGACCCCCTTCCCCAGCTTTCCCTGCCCCTTTTAAATTCAGGTGTTGAATTTAGGTCTGTCTGAAGCTCAGTTGTCTAGTGCTATTGGAAGAAGAGAGAGGAAGCTGCATGTGCTTGCTCCTCGGAGAACTAGGCCTTCATTCCAGAAAATGACTATCTCTGAGAAATGTATAGAGAGAAAACCATCTCTACTCACAGCACTCCAGAAAGAAAGAGAAAAAAAGGACTAGAAGGTCCAGAATATATATGGCCGAGCATTGCAGTGAGTCAGTAAGGTATTTGCTGTTTAAGGCCTCATGCACACGACCGTTGTGTGTTTTGAGGTCCGCAAATCACAGATCCGCAAAACACGGATGGCCATTGATATAACTGGTATTCTTGTGTCCGCAAAACAGACAAGAATAGGACAGGTTATATTTTTTTTGCGGACCACGGAATGGAGCAACACTCTATGTGCTGTCCGCATCTTTTTCGGCCCCATTGAAGTGAATGGGTCCGCATCCGAGCCGCAAAAACTGCGGCTCGGATGCGGACCAAAACCACAGCCATGTGCATGAGGCCTAAGGCTGATGGAGACTTTACTGCAATGAGAGTTACACTCCTAAAACACCCTTCACTCTTGAAGACTGGAGCCCCAACATCAGGGTGTGCCCCGAGGGAATAAAGGGTGTGCCCTCCTATCACTGCCCATCACTACCAACTTCATCCTCAGCTCCCACTCCTCTGGGGCTTGTGGCCCTTCCCAGTCCTTTTTCCCCTCTCAGAGCTAGTATAGTGATCTCCAAATGAAGCAGGTAAATTGGCCAGACATCTTTCATTCCTTTGTCTCTACTTTTAAATTTGTAAAAATATATAGCTGTATCTCTCTCTAGACAGTGGTGAAGGAAATTGCAGGCCAGGGGCATTGCATACTAATGTCCTATTAGTAATTGGGATCGCTGTGGCTGTGTGTGATTAACTATTTCGTTGCAGGGGAGGAATACAGGAGAATAAGGCCCCTTTCACACGAGCGAGTTTTCCGCGCGGATGCGTTGCGGGAGGTGAACACATTGCATCCGCACGGAATCCTGACCCATTAATTTCTATGGGGCTGTTCACATGAGCAGTGATTTTCACGCATCACTTGTGCGTTGCGTGAAAATCGCAGCATGCTCCTCTTTGTGCGTTTTTCACGTAACGCAAGCCCCATAGAAATGAATGGGGTTGCGTGAAAATCGCAAGCATCCGCAAGCAAGTGCGGATGTGGTGCGATTTTCACGCATGTTTGCTAGGAGACGATCGGGATGGAGACCCGATCATTATTATTTTCCCTTATAACATGGTTATAAGGGAAAATAATAGCATTCTGAATACAGAATGCATAGTAAAACAGCGCTGGAGGGGTTAAAAAAAATAAAAAATCATTTAACTCACCTTAATCTACTTGATCGCGTAGCCTGGCATCTGCTTCTGTCCCCTTTACTGAATAGGACCTGTGGTGAGCATTAAGTACAGTTACAGGACCTTTGATGACGTCATTACGGTCATCACATGGTACGTCACATGATCTTTTACCATGGTGAATCACCATGGTAAAAGATCATGTGACGTACCATGTGATGACCGGAGTGACATCATCAAAGGTCCTTGACCTATAATTAATGCTCACCACAGGTCCTATTCAGTAAAGGGGACAGAAGCAGATGCCGGGCTACGCGATCAAGTAGATTAAGGTGAGTTAAATGATTTTTTATTTTTTTTAACCCCTCCAGCGCTGTTTTACTATGCATTCTGTATTCAGAATGCTATTATTTTCCCTTATAACCATGTTATAAGGGAAAATAATACAATCTACAGAACACCAATCCCAAGCCCGAACTTCTGTGAAGAAGTTCGGGTTTGGGTACCAAACATGTGCGATTTTTCTCATGCGAGTGCAAAACGCATTACAATGTTTTGCACTCGCGCAGAAAAATCGCGGGTGTTCCCGCAACGCACCCGCACATTTTCCCGCAACGCCCGTGTGAAAGAGGCCTAAGGCTTCAGCAACTGGGGAGGCAGTGTAATCAAGAGCAGAGTACAATGCCGATCTGGGAAATGCAGGTGACATTTGACCAGCGTCTGTCTTCCCATTGAAGGTGAAGAGACCAGAGCTGCAGAGGGGTGAGCAAAGAAACTCAAAAAGGATGAAAATTACACTGGAAAGCAGCACTTTTGTGTATTGATATAGTTAAAATACTGGTGTGCATCTATCTATCTATCTATCTATCTATCTTTCTATCTAATCCTTGATCAAGGGTAAAGGTAAAATAGCTAAAGAAATTGCAGCACTCTAGATTAAGTAAACTGAAGTGAAATGTATTCATCCAGTGCAATCTCAATCTGTTTAGAAAGCATTGTTTTCAATGTACCATATCAGTAAGGTATGGGGATCATTAGTGACCCAACATTTTGTACCCCCCCCCCCTCCTTTAGCTTTGGGGTAGGGACAAGCAAATTTTGCATGTATTGATTCATTCATCTGAACAAGATTTCACTTTTTAAGGAGCATACCCACAGCTCAGGATGCTCCCTCTGCCAGCAGATCTGGTAATCTCATGCATGCGTCGTTACTGCGAGAATCGGCTTTTGCGCTGATATTTAAACAAATCGCACCAATGAATTTTCACATGCCACGAAACAAATTTTAGCAGCGCATGCACAATCCCCGATTCATATGTGCTGACATAACATTTGCGCATGCACCAATACTCACAGTAACAGTGCATGTGCAAGATTTTTTCGGCTGTGCGAGATGGGCGGCCATTTTAATCACCCAGCACATTATTTATTCGTCTATAGAGGGAGGCTTAATGTCAAATTCATATTAACCAATTCGCTCGTCCCTACTTTGGAGGATTTATCAGGACATGAGTTGATCGAGAGCATGTGAGGAAATAACACTCTCCAAACACCAGTGTAAATAATGACATTACAATAAAATGGGCAATGTGATTTTCATCCAAACATGATCTGGAACATCTGATAACTGGCAGGGAATCATATACAGAACATAAGTACTGACATATGCAGAGCTGGAGACATTGGCTGGCAACATCAGACACCCGTAGACAGGCAACAGCCGCTTTCATGCTCACTTTGTTCTGCCGTTCTCATTTACTGCATATATTTTTACTATGGAAGCCTATGTTCACCTTCACAACCATTTATTTATTATTTTTTCCAATGCATCTAAAATATAAAATGAAGCAACTTTGCAAACAGTAATCCATTAAAAGGTGCCTACTATTTGTGTCTATAGCTGCTGTGCAGGCCTGTGTGTATAGTGGCTGGTCTGATTCAGCAGTCATACCCTCCTCTGTACCCTACGTCTTGCTAATCTACTAAGTGTATGCTAGGAAGAAGTAGTGGACAGGTAGAAGGAAGGATGGCTGAAGGATCAGACTACACAGGGTTTGTTTGCTGTCTGTTACCATGACAACACAATAGGAAATTAAAACAGAAGATGGTGGGACATTGTTAACAAAGACTATTTTATATCAGACACTCTACGCCACTTCAATGAAGAATAGTAGAAATGACTCTCTTCAGTTCACCCCAATATGAATACAGACCACACACCTGACCCATTAAACAATATGGTCAACACACACCAGATTCCCCTTTAACAGATCCCATCCCAGCCTTTTATACAGACCCCAAACCAGACCCCTCATTAATACAGACCCCAGACCAGACCCCTCATCAATACAGACCCCAGACCAGACTCCTCATCAATACAGACCCCAGACCAGACCCCTCATCAATACAGACCCCAGACCAGACCCCTCATCAATACAGACCCCAGACAAAACCCAACGTGAATACAGACCTTAGACCTGACCCCCCTCATCAATACAGACCCCAGACCAGACCACCCATATCTATAGACACCAGCCCCCCACAAATAATGCACACACCTCCCAATAATCTTGTTAAGACCCCAGACCTACCCACAAATCTTATTTGGATTTCATCCACAGAACAGATGCCCACCAAGGCTTTCTTTGTATCCACACCTAAGACTGTCACACAATAAATCAGCATCAGACCAACCTGTGGGACAATCATACGTTCCCACCACTGTGGTTATATTCTGGTGTGGCACCAGATATCATATGTTCTGATGCAGGGGCTGATCCTAATGATGCGGCTCAAGGGAAAGTGATGTACTGCTAACTTCCAGGAGATTTCGGCAGCAACTGGAGGACTTGGCAACTCTTCTGGGAGTCTAGGAGGTCTCTCCATTACGCTGGAGCCTCCCATATGTTCTGGCAGGTATGTACACTGGAGAAATAATTACAAAGTGGAGCAAACCTTTAGAAATCTATGTACTGTATTTTTTCTAGTTTAGATATAATTGTAGTAAAAATATAATACATTTCAAACTAACATTCAGAATATGATTAAAGACCATGGAGCTGAACTCAGATAGGAGGTTCGGTGCTTGTCCAATTCACCTCTCTAATTTCTTGTTTATGGGATGGGTTTCATCTCCCTCTACCAAGGGTGTAACTATAATTCATAGGGCCCCACAGCATATTGAGACGGGGCCCCCAACACCTACTGTAAGAAAATTGAAACAGCAGCAAAAGTAGCAATAATTAAGATTTTATATAATAGCGCCTTAAGTCAGAAAACCCACATTATGGCAAAAAGCCAACATATTGTTATTCCGTACAAAAATGTACTATGTTCTTGGAGCTGAATGGGCCCCTACCCCACAACCTCAGTGCTATGACTGTAGTAACACCTATGCCCTCCACCCATTTCTTATTTTCACCTGTTGCATATTATTTGGCATGACTCTCCAAGGTGGATGGTTTTAACCCAATTTTTGCTGTTGTTTTTTTATCCCACCTTTCTGTGGTCCCAATAGCTACAAATGGGCTTAGCTCTATAGCGCCTATGACATTGACGAGCTCTTGTTTGACTTGAATCAAGAGATGTTCACTATTTGATTACTATCGATTCCCCTTGTATTGGCAGCAGCATCCAATTCAACCACTTCAAAAATAATGGCTTTATCTAATGTACTGGCTTCCTGATTTCAAGGACTCAATAGGGGTCATATATAAAGAGCTCCTGTGCTTAATTATTTAAAATATTTTACATAGGAACACATTAAGGGGCTTCAAGGGGATTGTAAAGGGGTTGTGCCAAGTTTTTAATTTCTCCACTATCCACAGGATAGGGGTTAAGTAGCTGATAGCTGGGACTCCCCCGATCACCAGAACGGGGGTCCTTTCTCCCTGTTCTGATGGAGCGGCAGGTCATGCATGCGCTTTGCTGCTCCATTCATTCTCTATGGGAGCGCTAGAGATAACCAAGCGCTGTACTCGGCTATCTCCAGTGCTCCCATAGAGAATCTATGGAGTGGCAGAGCGCATGTACGAAATGGCGCTACGTCAGAAAAGGGAAACAGGCCCCCCATGCTTCTGACCGGGAGAAGGGGTCCCAGCAGTAGAACGGCAAGAGATCAGCTAGGTACCCCTATCCAATGGGGATAACTTAAACACTTGGCATAACCCCTCTGACACTGATGCCCTACCTAGGACCCCAGAGATATAGCACAATAAGGAATGTGCGGTGCTACAGCAAATGCCAAGACCCTTCATGGCTTAGCTGATGTGTAGGAGGCACAATGCACGCAGGACGACCTTCGTTATATCTATATGTGTCTGCAAACAATATAGGAATTCACAAATGGAAAGTAGGGCAAAATTATTAATTAATTAGTGAAAAAAAACACAAAACCTCAAAAATAATATTACAAAAAAACATTAAAAATGTATCTCATCACTATATCTCATCTGATTCTTTCCGTATTTTTCATGGTCCTATACCCTTGCTCTGTGGAGGAAGCGTATATATCCTTTTTATATGTGCACCTGGCAAATTAGCTATCATCTTGATATATTATGCAGCATTATCTATATAAATAAAAGAAATGTTCATATAGAATTACTTCCAAAGAATATACATAGCTATGTAAAAGAAAACAGCTGCGTTCTAAAGTACGGATGCAGCAGAGTTGGATTTGTCTATCGGCACAATTCATTCAGGGATCACAATGTCCTAAATTAGGATTTACATGCAACCTTAATTGGCTAGTACAGAGAGTCATCAGCCACTAGCAGTTAAATTGCATATTCAGCTCTGCTACACCTCGACCTACAGCATCTGTGAGTAGTGTTATATTTTGTTCTTACATTCGGCCAAGAAATGGATGTACAGTCTATAGATGCGGCCCCTATGGCTGATATGGACTCTATCCTCCTTCCTCATAGATGGTGCCAACATGGGGTGGATTAGCCTTTCTGTTCTACAAGGGACGGAAAGTTGAATGGTGGAAGGAGAACAAAAACCAGTACCAACAGTGGGCCTCATTTTGATTTTTGCTCTGGGGCTCTTGCTCCTCTATGAATATATAATGTATTAAGCCAATGCTCCCAACACAGTAGCTCATGAGCTCCCATAGGGAGTCTGCATAAGAGATTAGTGAAGGTGTGTGCTTCTATTATAGGATTGCCAAAAACATGTCAGCCATTAAGAATGTGACCAGCTGCCTGGTACCATACTGTGCATATAGCAGGGACAGCACCGCGCCCTATAGATGAACACACTCTTATGCCTTGTATTGTAACTAGAGATGAGTCAAGTTTTGAAAAATGTTATTCGGTAGCTTTGCCAAAGTTTGGCAAGAAATTTAATTTGCCATGTTAGAGCCTCATTCAGCCTATCAATCAATGGGACCGTTTTTAACGGCCGCTTAGACAGAAGTGCACCCATTTAACGGCCATTAAAAACAGTAAGACGCTAGTGGGCTTTTTGGGTTTAAAAAAACACACACACCTCATCCACTTGCTCGCGCAGAGACAGTCCGCTCCGCTCTTGATTGAAACGACCTGCCGAAGGACCTGCCGAAGGACCTGCACTGAGTGTGAGGACATCACCGCGTGATCACAATGGGAGCGCACGGTGACAGCATCACGCTTTTCGTTTAGAATCAAATTTTTCCTAAAATTCTGACCGAAATTCCACTTTGGATGCTTCGCTCAACACTAATTGCAATGTTAAAAAAGTTTGAGGAATTATTCATTTTGCACATAATGCTGTCTATGTAACTGATATGGGTATATATATATAATATATTATTATATAACATGCATGCTCAACCTGCGGCCCTCCAGCTGTTGTAAAACTACAACTCCCACAATGCCCTGCTGTAGGCTGATAGCTGTAGGCTGTTCAGGCATGCTGGGAGTTGTAGTTTTGAAACAGGTGGAGGGTCGCAGGTTGAGCATGCCTGATGTATAATATATAATTATAATACATATAATATAATAATATATGATATAATCAGGGGTGCACCTAGCCAGTCTGCTGCCTGAGACGAAAATTTTAAAAGCGCACCCCCCCCCACCATACCAAATTCTCAACCCAACCCCTTCCCTCCTAACATTACATATATCACTACAGAACATACAGGGTAAAACAGCGCCCCATACCTCCTATATCCAGTGATGTCTCCTCTGATGTAGATGTTCTCTTTCCTTGTCTTCTCCTTTCAGACCTTCAGACCAGACCACTATTTTTCACCCATTTCTCATCTCTGCAGTCTGACAAAAAAAATCTTAGTTTACTACTTTTCCATCATCCTCCCATCTTCTGGACAGATCATCCTACCGCCCCCAATACTGTGCCGCCGTGCTCCCCAATATTATACTGCAGAAACAGATAAATCCCCTGATAATACTAGTACCACACAGATAATGCCCCCTTCAATAATTATTGGCACACAGTGCCCTAAAATAACTGCGCCCAGCAAATAGTGTCCCTGACACTAATAGTGTAAGCATAACGTGCCCCAAAAATAATTGTGGTCAGCTGATACGGTGCCAAGGGTAATAGTGCTCCCAAAAGTCCCACTAA
The DNA here is from genome assembly GCF_905171765.1 of Bufo bufo. Taxonomy (NCBI): domain Eukaryota; kingdom Metazoa; phylum Chordata; class Amphibia; order Anura; family Bufonidae; genus Bufo; species Bufo bufo. The sequence goes on from NC_053391.1 coordinate 80,266,880, forward strand.
TAGTAATAATTCTCTGCTAGAGCACACATGGTAGTAATAGTGCTCCTACAGTGCCCCCAACATTTCCCCACTGTGCCCCAGAAGTAATAATGCTCCCATAGTGCCCATACTAGTAATCATGTTCCCCATAGACCCCCAGTAGTAATAAAGCCCACCATAATGCCCCCAGTAGTAATAATTCTCCTTATAATGTGACAGTACAAAAAATGCCCCCCAAAATACCCCCTTTTAATGCACCCCCAAAATAACCCCTTTTAATGCCCCCAGTTGAGCTAATGTCCCAATAGTGCCCCCATAACGTGCCAGTATAAAATACCCCTATATAGTGACCGCAGTAAATGCACCCATAGTGCTCCTCTCCCCTATTCATCCTAGTGCCCCCCATAATGTACAAGTATAAAATGCCCCATATATAGTGCCCCAGTAGATGCCCTCAGTGTCCCCCATAATTAGCAAGTATAAAGTACCCCTTCTTAGTGCCCTGTAGATGACCCATAGTACTCCTCTCCCCCCTTACCCATAGTACCCTTCATAATGTGTCCCATTATTAAATGCCCCTATACAGAGCCCCCCATATAAAATGTCTCTTTTTTGTGGCCTCAGTAGATGTCCCCAAAGAGTTCCTCTCCCCCTTCCCCCATAGTGCCCCCATATAAAATACCCCTTCTTTGTGGCCTAAGTAGATGCCCCCATAGTGTTCCTCCCCCTTCCTCCATAGTGCCCCCCATATAAAGTACCCCTTCTTTGTGGCCTCAGCAGATGCCCCCATAGTGCCCCAATAATGTGCCAGTAAGAAGTGCCCCCATAGTGCCACCCAATAATGTGCCAGTAAAAAATGTCCCCATATTGCCCCCCAAAAATGGCCTGTGTCCCACGCTGTACGGCTCAGGCGGCGTGATGATGTCATCCCGCCTGCTCCGGCCTCTGATAGGCTGCAGGCACTAGGCCTGGAGCCTATCAGAGGAACGGGGAAGGGAGGTGCCTCTCCCCTGCCCCGCAGCATCCATTTGTATCGCTGTCCTAAAGATGGCGATACAGATGACTATGGAGATGAGCGCTTCCACAATGGAAGCGCTCATCTCTTCTCCCCCCCCCCACTTGTCACCAGGGCCGGGCCGCCTGAGACGATCGCCTCACCTTGCCTAATTGGCGGTGCGGCCCTGAATATAATAGAGTTAGAGTAAACTAGACTAGAGTTATTTCTGCCTTGCTTGAGTTTATGGCTCGCCTGTGCTTGAAAGAGGACCTGTCTCCTCTCCTGACATGTAAGGGTACGTTCACACTAGCTTTATTCTTTTCCGGCATAGAGTTCCCTCCTAGGGGCTCAATACTGGAAAAGAACTGATTAGTTTTATCCTAATGCATTCTGAATGGAGAGCAATCCGTTTAGTATGCATCAGGATGTCTTCAGTTCAGTCTTTTTGCCTTTTCAGGACGGAGATAATACCGCAGCATGCTGCGGTTTTATCTCCGTCCAAAATTCCGGAACACTTGCCATTTGGCATTTTTTCTCATTGAAATGCATTAATGCCCAAGTGTTCCGGCAAAACGGATCTGTTTTTGCGGTCTGCGCATGTTCAGACCGCAAAAAAATTAGAAAAAAATAAATGCCAGATCCGTTTTTCCGGATGACACCGGAGAGACGGATTCGGCATTTCAGTGCATTTGTCATACGGATCAGGATCCTAATCCATCTGACAAATGCCATCAGTTTGCATACGTTTTGACGGATCCGGCAAGTGTAAAAGTACCCTAACTCTGTGTTGTGTTATTCCTCTGTTATTCCTGCAAGACATCTGATAATAAAGGTACTATTGGGTGTGAACAGTACGGAGCGTGTCCCTGCACAGTCAGACACTGGCAGCACTGATTGGATAGTGTCAGATTGTGCAGGGACACACCCCCAACTGGTAACACCCAGCTTACCTTTACTCATAAACTTGTAGCAGGAATAATAGAGGAATGGCACAACATAGAGTTAGGGTACTTTCACACTATAGGATGCACCTAGGATTTGGATGAGGAAAATAAGAAAAATATATTTTTCATCAGACCCCCATTCTTCAGCACACCTCAGATCAGACCCCAAAAATAGACCCCCAAGCTCCATCAGCCTCAGATCGGACCCCCATCAGCCTCAGATTAGATTCCATCAACCTCAGATCAGACCACATCAGCCTCAGATCTAACCCCCATCAGACTCCCCAGCCTCCATCAGCCTCAGATTAGACCCCCATCAGACCTTAGGTCAGTGATTGCTAACCTCCGGCACTTCAGCTGTGATGAAACTATGACTAGCCAAGCTAGGGGGGTATCTTGGGAGTCGTAGTTTTACCACAACTGGAGTGCCAGAGGTTAGCCATCACAGCCATAGATCACCCCCCATCAGCCTCATAACAGACCCCATCAGCCTCATATCGCACCCCATCCTCAGAACAGACCCCATCAGGCTTAGATCAGACCCCCATCATACATTAACAAAATTAAATAAATAGACTTACCTAAATTGCGCTGGATGGTGCTGCCACTCGTCGCTCCCTGGTCTTCCGTCGGCCCGCACTGCACTGTGACCTGATGTCGCACAGCTTGGGGTCATAGTATGCGCCAATGTGCACTACATCACACATTGTCCGGACACAGTGTAGAGTGGAGCCCGGAAGAAGACCAGGGAGAGTGAGTACTTCGTGCACCTCCCGCATGCTGATGACTGTGTCCATAATGGAAGCGGTCATTAGCATTTGGACTATAAGGGTCCATTCACACGTCCGCAATTTCGTTCCGCATTTTGCGGAACGGAATTGCGGACCCATTCATTCCTATGGAGCAGCATTTTCCCCTCACTTTTGGCTTTCCACTTGAACTACGGAGACGTATCTATTTATTTATTATTTTCCACACTTATATAGCGCTGACATATTCCGCACACTTTACAAATATCACTCACTCACTGTCCCCAATGGGGCTCACAATCTAAATTCCCTATGAATATGTCTTTGGAGTGTGGAAGGAAACCAGACTACCCAGAGGAGTTTTTATATAGAGAGCTTTTTTATACTAAGATTTTCCCTTGGTGGTAGCCTCGAACTATTCAATAAGTGTTTTTTCATAATATGATTTTCTCCTGGTAGTGCTTTTTCATAAAGGAAAGCAAGTTTGCATACCTTTGGGATTCTGGGAAAGAAATTTAAATTGCCTAAAGAGCACACCCAATACAAGGACAATGGCCAATCAGCTTACCAGGGAACTTTTCTCTTGAGACACTCAATTTTCTTGTCCTTTTGGAAGGAGTACTGACTTGCGAAACTCATTCAAAGAAGAGCAATATGGGGACATTCAGTACTCTTTGGGGGTGATTTAGTATCAAATATATGCAAGTTTTCTAGTGTATAGCTGTCGCAGATTGCGGCACAAAGGTTATTTGTGCCGCAATCTGTGACTTTTCCCTGCTCACGCCCGATCTAAAAAAGTGGCAGGGAAGGGGCTAAGTCAGCAGGTCCCTCCCATTTATCATTTTCTACGCCTGTTTTAGGAGTAGAAAATGGTTTAAGTTTAAAGGATAACTGTCATGTTTTCATAAAAAAATAAATTTTAGCATATGTTACTGGTACAGCAGCATTATGCATAAAGCAATCTTTAGTTTCTTCACATACCACCGTTTTCCTTGAATTTTCCCCTTAGTTACGGCTGTCTTGAATCCTACAATATGAGGATCTTCTCAAGATGGCTCCTCCGCCAGTTCTCTGGGGCCAAAACTGCTTCCCCTTACTTCCCATACACACTTTCTGTAGCCAGCAGCTTCCTGCTAGCCAATCAGATTGGATTACTGAAAGACACGCCTCCTCACTCTGAAGCCCAATGCAGGCATGCAGTGTGAAGGACCGCCCCTCTGTCTTTTGTTTACATTAAGTTGGGAGACAGATGAGCCCTAGCGACGTTCTTTTATGGGAGCAGTGGAAAAGAACAGGAGACATTAATGAAAGCTGTTATTATAAGGTAATTACAGATCTTTTGACAATGATTGACAGACTAATTCAGGTATACATGCCTAGCTCTAATAAACTAGCAAATAAAATAAAAATATGACAGTTACCCTTTAAGCCAGTTAGAAGCTGTCTTACATTTAGACTGGCGGTGGATGCGCCAAAGTAATGTAGAGGCCATCTCAGGAGTTATTAAGCGTCTAAAACTACAGTTTTAATAAATTATCCCCTTTGTTCTTTTGGGTAGTGAACTGACTTGTGAGTCTCTTTTCTCTTTTGTGTGAGTCTTTCTTTCTAGACCTTTAATAATTTGTACTAAAATGGAATTTTTTGAAAAACATGGTGAATCGCACACGAAATGGGTCATCGGGGAACGTGGCTCAGCAGTATGTCTCTCCCAGTGCGTCCGTGACGATGCTGAGGATTGCAATGCTGGAGTCTGAACTGGTAAGTTTATTACAACTTTAATAGGATCGGACTTTTGTCCAGCTGAATCACAGTATTTATGTTGGATCCCATTATAGTCAACGGGGTTTAGGTATCATTTAGATTTTAATTACACTTATGATATTTTATTATAAATGCAATCATTGTCTTATAGAACCGATAAGAATCAAAGACTTGTACCAAGACGTCCTTCCTATGAGCGGATAGAGGGTACGTGCATTCATTCATTTACTGACCCTCCCTCCACTATTAGATCTCCAAATGTATCAGAATAATTACATTTTAATTGATTTTTATTTTAGTTTTTAATTTGACTAATGATGATATTATTGTATTTCCACAGTAGGGTATTTGTACACGCCGAGGAGAGGATGCAAGCTCCACCAGACGAGGAGACGAGGAAAGCAATATATATTGTTTCTGAACTCCTCTCTATTTTTACCCTTTTCCTCTCCCATGATATGACTCAATGGCTATAGGTCAGCAAATATGTATGAAAAAACGTGTAAAAGACGAAAACACCATACTATAATCTCACTGCCACCAATACTCCAGACACAATTTGATCAGACTGATGAAAATTGTCCAGAAATGGATTTAGCTGTGTTTTTATAGCAATCAACCACAGTACAGATTCCATTTATTGAAAGCAGAATAAAAAATGAACGCTGTGCTATGAAAAAATAGGATTTTTGTAGACCGTTTCATAAATCTCCCCAATAAAGTGTATATACCAAGGTGTACGACTGCTACGGGGCCCTTGAGGAAAGGGGACTACTTTGGTAAGAACCTGTGCGGGACTCCCAGTCCCTTCTCTACAGGAACTGTATTGGTAGTGAATAGGGGAGTAAGGAATAGGTTAATGGAATGAGATGAAGGGAATAATCACCAAGAGGGAGATTTATCACAACTGGTGTAAAGGAAAACTGGGTAGTTGCCCATAGCAACCAATCAGATTCCACCTTTCATTTTCCAGAGCGTCTTTGGGAAATGAAAGGTGGAATCTGATTGGGTGCTATGGGCAACTAAGCCAGTTTTCCTTTGCACCAGATTTGATACATCTCTCCCCATATTCCTTTTATTCCGGATGGCAAAGCTCAGCAGTAAAATAGAATTTTGCTATGAGGCCCCCTTAATTTTCTGTACACCAGTGTTATATACTAAATGTTTTATGGAGATTTATCAAAAGTGCTGTAAAGGAAAACAAGCTTAGTTGTCCATAGCAACCAATCAGATTGATTCTTTCATTTTCCAAAGGAGCTCTGAAAAATGAAACCTGGGATATGATTGGTTGCTATGGGCAACTAAGATATCCTTTGCACAATTTAAGGAGAAATAGAGGGCGCACTAATCCCTTCCCTCAGATTGCCATGCTGCTGACATGACCATCTTTTTCTTTATCACCCCCCCCCCTTTCCTTAGTTTTTTTTTTATGTTTCTTTAATCTGTTGATACCAGATTTCATTGGTTCAGGTTGCTGTTCTGTTCCTCATCACTGCAGCTCTTTCTCTTCTGATAGGCTGCTATGTACAAACACAACCTCTCCAGGAAGTCAGTACATGTGCAGCGTCCCACGGTACACTATGAGGGGCGTAAATGTGCGCTTTCACGTAACTAATGCATTTCCGGTATTTTTGTGCACAAGGTATTAATAGGCTGTATTTACTCCTCCTCCCAAAACCACTAGATGGGTCCATTTACATTCCCCATAAGGAAGGAGGAGTTTAGAAGAATCCAAGTCTAAGGGCTCATTTTTCACTGATCCGTTGTTCCGTATCTGAGTTTTTTTTCCCTCTGATTTAATTCCTCTTCCGTTCCATCATTACACAAAACATATCTGTATGGTTTCCGTATGCGATCCGTTTTTTGCGGATCGGAAACGGAAACAGTAACTTATTAATCACCAAACACATGAGCAAGAGGGGCTGGGCATAGCATTTCTACAGTATGGATCCGCAAAATTCAGATGAAATACGGATGAAATACAGATGACATAAGGATGTGTTCCGTGTGCGTTCTGTATTTTTTGCGGACCCATTGACTTGAATGGGGCCTTGTACCGTGATTTGCAGACAATAATAGGACATGCACTACTTTTTTGCGGAACGGAAATACAGAAACAGAATGCACACGGAGTACCTTCCGTTCTTTTTGCAGACCCATTGAAGTGAATGGTTCCTCATACAGTCCGCAAAAAACCCGAAACGGAAGCGGAAAGAAAATACGTTCGTGTGCATGAGCCCTAAGTGTGAAATAGTATCTGGATAGCAAAGAGAGTAGATGCAAAATATATCACTGACAACCAAACCACTCCTGGACTTAGGTACCAGCCAGGGCAAGGCCAGAATGAATGTTACCTGGAAAAGCAGGCCAGAAGAGAAAGAGAGGTGCAGAGTAGAAGCTCTGTTCTGATATGATGACTTAGGCTACTTTCACACTAGCGTTCGGGGCTCCGCTTGTGAGTTCCGTTTGAAGGCTCTCACAAGCGGCCCCGAACGGATCCGTCCAGCCCTAATGCATTCTGAGTGGATGCGGATCCGCTCAGAATGCATCAGTCTGGCACCGTTTGTCCTCCGCTCCGCTCAGCAGGCGGACACCTGAACGCAGCTTGCAGCGTTCGGGTGTCCGCCTGGCCGTGCGGAGGCAAACGGATCCGTCCAGACTTACAATGTAAGTCAATGGGGACGGATCCGTTTGAAGTTGACACAATATGGCTCAATTTTCAAACTGAACCGTCCCCCATTGACTTTCAATGTAAAGCATTATCATGAACAAAAAAAAAATTATTATTATTATTTTTTTTTCATGGTAGTGCAAACGGATCCGTTCTGAACGGATCTAAGCGTTTGCATTATAGGTGCGGATCCGTCTGTGCAGATACCAGACGGATCCAACGCAGTTTTCTTCTGATGCCTGACCATACATTGGAGATAATCGGCTATCTGCATAAAAGAATATCCACATCCCGCAGAGGACATTGTGGAAGTGTTCAAAAAAAGGTGAAAAGCATGGTCTGACATTTAGGGTCCACCCTGAGGTTGCATTGTAGAGAGAAAATGTTGTACCCCATGTCTGGATGCTTATTGTCAAATCCATTGGCCCATTAACTACCTTTGCAGACGTGTCACCTGTAAGAACTGAGAAGAAGTGTGTTCTGCCAGTCCATTGCATGCTGAAAACTGCAACTGATGTGCTTAAACATAATCCTTCAGTAAAGAACTGTTCTGCTGTTAACCTGGATGCATTATTTTCTGCACAGCTCTACTGCACCAACATCCATCCTGCCTATCACCTCAAAACATTCAACATCAAAGCCACCTAAAACATCAGGGAGCGGGACCCAGGAACCAGAGAGTGCCCCGAAGGGAAGATCAGGTGCACTCTTCCCATCACTGCATGGCCCAGGGGAGCGACATGGAATGAGTTGTATGACCACCATTCCTGCTACTGGCACTCCAATCCTGTCTTCTGCTCTCCTCCTGCTGCATCGCTACACATGGAACCCAGATTTTTTTTCTAAAGTAAAGTGTACTAAACCACCATCAGCTAACTATCAGGTAATGGCCAACCATATATTTAACCCTTCTCCCACACACGCCATACATGTACGGCGCGTCAGGAAGTGAATTCCCGACACGTGCCATAACAGTACAGCGTGCTGATTGGACGGACACAGGAGCTGTGCTTTCTCAAATAGCGGCAAGGCCCTGGTTGTTACTAATAGTCAAGCAGGCCCCTGCTGTATTCGCTGGCATCGGTTAAAACTATGATGCTGGTGGATTAACCCCTTAGATGCCTTGATCAATGCACATTAATTTCTGCAAAATACCTGTGGCGTCAAATTGCTCACTCCAATACTTAATTTTTCATTTTCACAGCCAATTGTTTCCACATTCTGTGAAATGACTGTGGGGTGAAAGTACTCACTACACCCCTGGACAAATTCCTCGAGGGATGTAGTTTCCAAAATGGGGTCACTTTTGGGGGTTTCCACTGTATGTGTACCTCAGGGTTTCTTCAAATATGACATGGCACTCAAAAATCATTCCAGCAAAATCTGGAAACTAAAACATTTTTGGGGAAAAAATAAAAAATTTTATTTTCACAGGAAAGTGTTTCTAAATTCTATGAAACCTCTGTGGGGGTCAAAGTGCTAATTATACACCCCTAATTATAAATTTTGGGAGATTTCCACTGTAGGGATACCTCAGAATCTCTTCAAATCCGACATGGAACCCAAAAACCATTCCAGCAAAATATGCCCTCCTAAAACCATATGGCACTCCATTCCTTCTGAGCCCTGCAGTGTGCCTATACAGCAGTTTATGACCAAATATAGGGTGTTTCTAAAAAATGGAAAATCTTTAAAAAAGGAACATTTTGAAGTTTCACCTCAATTTCCCTTTACATGTGGAACATCTAAAAGGATTAAAAAACTGTAAAATCAGTTTTGAATAATTTGAGTAGTGAAATTTCTAAACTGGTGTCATTTATAGGTGGTTTCTATTATATAAGCCCCACAAAGTGACTTCATAACTGAACTGGTCCTTACAAAAGTGGGTTTAGGAAATTTTCTTGAGAATTTTTTAAAATTTCACATAGAGATTCGCTTTGTGACAAATTACTTTGCCACGAAGTGCATTTCTTTGTATGTAGCCGGCAGAATGACAGGGAACGGCAATCACGCCGCCCCCTGTCATCGAACTCCTGGGGGTACCATTTAGGCCTTTCAGGGGTTAATCAGGGTTAAGAAAAAAATAAAAATACTCACCTTATCCCTTTGCTCGCGTAGAGGATGTCGCATCTATCTTGACTGAAGACACCGTGCAAAATCTCACGTGGTGACGTGATGACACTGGTCAAGCATGGTGACGTTATCAGTGATGACGTCACCATGCCTGGCCAACGCGCAGGCATGGTGACATCATACATCACCCCGTGTTCGATTTTGCACGGTATCTTCAAACAAAATGGCCGTGACGGCCTCATCACGCGTAAATGGATGAGAATGTATTTTTTTTTTGTTTTTACTGCCATTTCATGGAAAATTGATTCGTTATCACAAAGCGCGAGGAAATTTGGCTTTCTGGCGAATCAAATATTTCCTGAAATTCGGGTTGAAGTCAATTCGTTTGACTTTGATTCGCTCACACTACTCCCAACATCCTAAAAAAATAAAATGACATTTACAAAATGATGCCAACATAAACTAGACATATAGAAAACGTTAATTTATACCGCAGAGAAACTAAAATTTTGAAAATAGCAATTTTTTTTTTTAAATAAAGGAAGGTAAAACATATCGATTCATCACTAACATGAAGTACGATGTGTTATGAGAAAACAATCTCAGAATGGCCTGGATAAGTAAAAAAAACCTCAAAAGTTATTACCACCAAAGTGACACATGGCAGAACTGCAACATTTGGCCGTATCAGGAAGGAGAAAAATGGCTGTGTCTGGAAGGGGTTAAATGAGCCACAGGATTCTGGAGAATTGCGATAGTTTCTAGACCAAGTAAAGTCTTGAAAGCATATCCCAGATCACCTCGGTTCTACCTTCTCAAAGCTTTTGTATTGAGCAATAGTAGTGCCAAATTTTCCTACTTCCATAAATTTTTGTGAATTTAGTGCATTTCACGTGCGAATTGTGCCATTTTTGCAAATAAAAACAGGGAGCACAACGGCCGTGTGCACGAGGCCTAAGGGTTCATCTTTGGTTCACAACTGAGATGAATCCTAAAATATGGATCTGTAATTTATTAAGGTTTTATTATAGTTGTTTGTCTACTGCCTGGATGCCGAGAAAGTCCTGACAGGTCAATATTTTATCTGTATTCCTACTTTTTACTGTTCAAATTGATGGACTTTTCAGTGATTTATTTGTTATGTTCCTCCACAGAAATTATGTTATTTATGAACGTGACATTCATGGATTAGCCAAACCTGAAATAAGCCATAAAACTGCCTGACAGTCCTCAGGTATCGGAGCACATGGCACTGAACACTGCTCCCATAGTTTTCACAAACCGTAATCATTTCTCTTCATTTCACAAAAATACAATCTGGTTGTGTCGTCTCTACGACATGTACAGTTGTGGCTAATTATAGCTGGGGCTCCTCTGGGTTTTTTTTTATATATTTTTTTAAATAAAATGTAAATTATTTTCAAAAACATGGAGTCTACAAGCTGGATGTGAGTCAGTTCAATGCTTCTCCCTTCTACTATTACCATGCGTCAGGTTCCAGGAACGAAAGAAAAAGGAAAGAAAGAAAGAAAGATTTCAAGCAGCGCCGGAAATCACCGAATGTGAGGCGGGCAGCAGCTGAAGATGGAGCCAACAATCCAGAGAATAACAAACTCAACCCCGCAGCACTTCTCATAGTAGTGGGAGAAGTTGTGTCCTTCATTCACCCAAAAAGCGACATTTCAGTCCTCTTGAGAATAGTCCCAGCAAGGGGACTGAGAGATTGCATTTTGGGACACAACTTCTTTCACTACTATTGAAAGTGCTGCGGTATTTAGTTTTTTATTCTTTAGATAGACAGACAGACAGATACAAGAGGAAGAGAGATAGACAGACGGACAGACAGATACAAGAGGCAGAGAGATAGACAGACGGACAGACAGACAGATACAAGAGGCAAAGAGATAGACAGACAGACAGACAGATACAAGAGGCAGAGAGATAGACAGACGGACAGACAGACAGATACAAGAGGCAGAGAGATAGACAGACGGACAGACAGACAGATACAAGAGGCAAAGAGATAGACAGACGGTCAGACAGACAGACAGACAGATACAAGAGACAGAGAGATAGACAGACGGACAGACAGACAGATACAAGAGACAGAGAGATAGACAGACGGACAGATACAAGAGGCAAAGAGATAGACAGACGGACAGACAGACAGATACAAAAGGCAAAGAGATAGACAGACAGACAGATACAAGAGACAGAGAGGCAGAGAGATAGACAGATGGTCAGACAGACAGATACAAGAGACAGAGAGATAGACAGACGGACAGATACAAGAGGCAAAGAGATAGAGAGATAGACAGACGGACAGACAGACAGATACAAGAGGCAAAGAGATAGAGAGATAGACAGACGGACAGACAGACAGATACAAGAGGCAGAGAGATAGACAGACGGACAGATACAAGAGACAGAGAGGCAGAGAGATAGACAGACGGTCAGACAGACAGATACGAGAGACAGAGAGATAGACAGGCGGTCAGACAGACAGATACAAGAGACAGAGAGATAGACAGACGGACAGATACAAGAGACATAGAGGCAGAGAGATAGACAGACGGACAGACAGACAGATACGAGAGACAGAGAGATAGACAGACGGTCAGACAGACAGATACGAGAGACAGAGAGGCAGAGAGATAGACAGACGGTCAGACAGACAGATATAAGAGACAGAGAGGCAGAGAGATAGACAGACGGACAGACAGATATAAGAGACAGAGAGGCAGAGAGATAGACAGACGGACAGACAGACATATACAAGAGACAGAGAGGCAGAGAGATAGACAGACAGATACAAGAGACAGAGAGGCAGAGAGATAGACAGACGGACAGACAAATACAAGAGACAGAGAGATAGACAGACGGTCAGACAGACAGATACAAGAGACAGATAGGAAGAGAGACAGACAGAGGGTCAGACAGACAGATACAAGAGACAGAGAGATAGACAGACAGACAGACAGATACAAGAGACATAGAGGCAGAGAGATAGACAGACGGTCAGACAGACAGATACGAGAGACAGAGAGGCAGAGAGATAGACAGACGGTCAGACAGACAGATATAAGAGACAGAGAGGCAGAGAGATAGACAGACGGACAGACAGACATATACAAGAGACAGAGAGGCAGAGAGATAGACAGACAGATACAAGAGACAGAGAGGCAGAGAGATAGACAGACGGACAGACAAATACAAGAGACAGAGAGATAGACAGACGGTCAGACAGACAGATACAAGAGACAGATAGGAAGAGAGACAGACAGAGGGTCAGACAGACAGATACAAGAGACAGAGAGATAGACAGACAGACAGACAGACAGATACAAGAGACATAGAGGCAGAGAGATAGACAGACGGTCAGACAGACAGATACAAGAGACAGAGAGATTCTAGATTAGAACCAACATGTACCTCAGATTATCAGATATAACAGTATAAGATAATGAAGAGGCCTAGACATGAAATATACAACTCCTATCCAGACCGACCCAATAGCCCCATAAATAATACAACATTATTCCCATGTAATATGTACGGTATGTAGTCAATCTTTATTGATAAAAATATATATAGACAAAGTGAAAACAAATAAGGATTTGGAGGTAACGAGATCCCCTCACTCCTATAACCCCGGATAGAGGAGACCACACAGGTAATGATGATGGTGTAAATATCACTTCTTCTATAGATTTTTTTATCAATAAAGATTGACTACATACCGTACATATTACATGTGAATAATTTTGTATTATTTATGGGGCTATTGGGTCGGTCTGGATAGGAGTTGTAATAGACAGATACAAGAGACAGAGGGACAGACAGACAGATACAAGAGACAGACAGGTAGATAATAGATACTGCAGACATACAGACAGAACAATATGCAATGCTTTATGTCCTACACCTTATAGATTGATATCTGATCGCCGTACCTCTGAGAGACGTTTCCGAGAACACAGTGAACGTTATGCAAACTACTTGTTAAAGGGGTTGTGTCACTTCTGCAAATGGCATTTATCATGTTAATAAAGTTAATACAAGGCACTTACTAATGTATTGTGATTGTCCATATTACCTCCTTTACTGGCTGGATTCATTTTTCCATCACATTATACACTGCCCGTTTCCATGGTTACGACCACCCTGCAATCTATCAGCGGTGGCCGTGCTTGCACACTATAGGAAAAAGTGCCGACCTCTCTGGTGGCGGAGACCGCGGGGGCCGCATAGGCTTGCTCTTTTTCCTATGGTGTGAAAGCACGACCACCGCTGGTGGATTGCAGGGTGGTCGCAACCATGAAGACGTGCAGTGTATAATGGGATGGAAAAATGAATCCAGTCAGCAAAGGAGGCAATATGGACAATCACAATACATCAGTAAGTGCCTTGTATTACCTTTCTCTACATGATAAATGTCATTTACTGAAGGGAGACAACCCCTTTAACTTAAAGTAATTTCGGTCCCCATATCGATGATAACAGCGAATAACAATACCATTTATTATATATAAATAGATGGTATAATCAGCGGGATCATGTACAAACAGAATCAGGCACCACACAGCAACAAAGCAGTCAGGCCCTGCACACAAGAGCTTACAATCTACCATCTTACTATATATATATACTGTATAGTGCCACATCAGCCCTTGTCCCCAATGGGTTTCACCATCTGAATCCCAAATAATATAATCGGTGCGGTTTTGGAGTGTGAGAGTAACCAGAGCACCGAGGTCCCCACAGAAACATGGGGAGAACAAACTTTTGGGGTCATTTATCGAACTGGTGTAAAGTAGAGCATTAAAAGGCGGAATCTGATTGGTTGCTATGGGCGACTACCCATCTCTACTTTACACCAGTTTGATAAATGACCCCATTTATGTAGATGCAGACATATTATCAGATTATTATATACCATGTTCCTACTGTGTTACTGTAAGAGGGGCCCTGACAATGCCTCCTTTATGTCCAGGCTGCACCTCTGCAGGACACAGGAGCCATAAAAAGGTCATTTAATTTCCTGATGGCAGCGCACAGGTGAAGTCATCCTCACCCGGGCGGCGGGCGGCGGGGAAGTTTACAAGCTGGCACTAGCGGGCAGGCTCTAGGACCCGGGGAGGCGGCGGGGCTGGGGCAGCAGGCAGCAGGCTGCAGGCTCCTCCTCCTCAGCTCCAGTGTCAAACTTGACATCAGACTGCTGGAGAGCGAGGAGCATGGTAACTTGTGGCCACATCGCCCTCAGCGCCGCGCAGAGGTAATATGCGCCTGCCAGCACCTGGCCAAGAATGGATTGTCAGCTCTGCGCCCTCCTCTGCCTCCTGTCCTGCGTCTCCCGAGTCACCCCGCAGCCGCCCAATGAAGGTAAGCCGGGGGTGCCCTCCTTACAGTGCCCTCCTTACAGTGCCCACCGTGCAGTGCCCTCCTTACAGTGCCCTCCGTGCAGTGCCCGTCCAGCATTCAGAGTTACCTCAGGGAGGGAGATCCCGGGGACCTGTGTGCGGGTCTACAGGGGACTCCCCCACCGCTGCGGTACCAGGTCAGGTGTGTGACCCCAGATCCGCTCCTGGCACTGGGTGATGGGAGCTCTGTGCCTTTACATGTGCTGTGCTGGTCATTGTAGTGCACTGGAAGTTTCTGAACTGATCAGCTTGCAGTTCACAAATGGTTGGACATGTACTTCCAATGTGGGAGCTCTGGTTGGGCTGGAGAGAGATAACAGACACAACATGGCACAGAAAAGGTTAACTAACTCTTCCAATGGCTTTTGTCACTAGATGGCAGAGATAGCGCTGTGACATGTGTCATCAGAGTCAATCTTAGCTCAGCTACATCTGAAGATAGATATTAGATAAAGACAGATAGTAGATAGATGATAGACAGGCGGACAGATAGCTGTCTCTTCAGACCGCTGTCCTCCGTGTCCCTGCGGTCGGTGACGTGTGACATCATTACTCCTGATATCTAGAAACATACAGGACATATATATCGGAGTTTATAGGGATCGGTCATTTCGCTGCTTCTTTATGGTGTCTGGCTGTGACCGCGGTGACGTCGGCAGGAGTTGTACTTAATGACAAACTCAGTTTCTTACAAAGTATCAGCTTCTTCATGTATATTCTTCTGTGGTCAGGTGGCAGGTGTAGCAGAGCTGTGTGAGTGGCCCAGTATATATGACATACAGTATAGCACTATGCACTGTACTCGGGGCACACAGGGGTGTCCTTATGGTAAATATACCGTGTGTGTGACAATATACGTATATACAGGGGTGTCCTTATGGTAAATATACCGTACGTGTGACAATATACGTATACACAGTGGTGTCCTTATAGTAAATATACCGTACGTGTGACAATATACGTATATACAGTGGTGTCCTTATGGTAAATATACCGTGTGTGTGACAATATACGTATATACAGGGGTGTCCTTATGGTAAATATACCGTGTGTGTGACAATATACGTATATACAGGGGTGTCCTTATGGTAAATATACCGTACGTGTGACAATATACGTATATACAGGGGTGTCCTTATGGTAAATATACCGTACGTGTGACAATATACGTATATACAGTGGTGTCCTTATAGTAAATATACCGTACGTGTGTGACAATATACGTATATACAGTGGTGTCCTTATGGTAAATATACCGTACGTGTGTGACAATATACGTATATACAGGGGTGTCCTTATGGTAGGTGTGTAGGCAGTGTCGGATTGGGGTACCTAGGGTCCATCAGTAAAATTTATTTTGGGGGTCACCGTACAGATCCGTTCTCATATAATAAATAATCTAACACGTTTTTTATATGAACATCGGCTGGTTGTGGTGCTGTACAGAGTATATGTATGTAGTGCAGTAAGTACTGTGTGATGTGCCACTTGTGCAGGGGGTGGGAGACTAGGGGCCCACATTGCTCAGGGGCCCACCGGGGGATTCCCCTGTACCCCTGTGGGCCAGTCCGAGCCTGTGTGTATATATATATATATATATATATATATATATATATACACACACACACTCTTGAAAGGTTATAATGCAGAAAACCACTGATAACGCATTGTGGTATCACTATGAGCTGTGCCAGTTGTCGCTCTCAGCTCTGCTATGCAGACACTCTCATCCACACTACATCCCAGGTACAGCAAAGCTCACTGTGTGAGTAAACCGAAGTTCTCATTTGTCACTTATCGTCACTCATTGACTTATCCTGGTGCGCAACAACAACAACAAAGTGGCCAATTCAGCTCTGCTACATCCACAATGAATTGTGCCATGCCTGTAGCTGCTTCTATGAGACCCCTCTTGTGGCCCTTTCATCCGCATTCAATAGGCCATCTGCTTAAAAATATGAAACTATAGCGTGCGGGCAGAAGACGAATAATAGGGGCAGCTCTGGCGGTGTGGGGCTTTATCTGCAGCGGCGGAATTTATGAGGCAAACACCGCAGAAGGAGTAAATCCTGTGTAATTAAGCTAAGCAATTATCCCTCAGCGGATTGTGCCCCCCGTGATACCGCGCACAGCCCTGCTCGCCAGCGATAAAGCCACGGCAGAAATGTCAGATCCTCGCACATTCTCTACATACAGTCTGCCGAAGAGGGGAGCTGCTCCAGGAAATCCTAAACAGACTCTTCACCTCTCCACTCGCCGAGCTGCAGGGTACTGGGAAGGGGCTCATTCTTTATCCTGGAATGTTAATGGAGGTTTGCAGGTTTCTAG
This sequence comes from Bufo bufo, assembly GCF_905171765.1. Lineage (NCBI taxonomy): Eukaryota > Metazoa > Chordata > Amphibia > Anura > Bufonidae > Bufo > Bufo bufo. The sequence goes on from NC_053391.1 coordinate 80,283,802, forward strand.
CCGGTCCCCCCCCCCCCCCCCCCCCCCCGTGCCCCGCTATATGCCAAATATGAGCGAAATGTGATTAATGTTTGTGTTAGTTCCCTGGTACAGAGATTGCATCGCGGTGATTTCTGGGTTGTAGAAGCAATTATGATGGATGGATAGATAGTTTTTGGATTGATACATTTTTAAATAGATGGATAGATAAATGCGTAGGTAGATAGATTTTGGATGGATAGATATTTCAGGTGGATAGGCTGATTTTTGGATAAATAGATTTTGGGATGGAAAGACGGAAAGATAGATACAAAGGGGAGAAAGGCTCCAGACGTCGCGTCCTGCATGGGGGGATACATTCTGTTCCTTTTCTCTATTAGAGACTGCTGCCTATAGATAGACTGGTATCAAATAAAGAACTGTGGGCAGCACGGCATGAAGTATTGGGGGATTCTGCCTCCAACAAATACAAAAGTAAAAATTCCACAGCACATCCCAAAAGTAAATAAAAAAAAGTATTTCAATCACCAAACAGCAATGTTTCCGTCCTCTCACTGGGACCTTTCTCAAGCAGTGACGGATATGAGATAAATAGATAGATAGATATTAGATAGATATATGTTAGATAATAGATAGATAGATAGATAGATAGATAGATAGATAGATATGAGATAGATAGATAGATAGATATATGTTAGATAATAGATATTAGATAGATATGAGAAATATAGAAGGTAGATAATAGATAGATAGATGGATAATAGATATTGTATTTAGAAATGATTGGGCACTGTGACTGACGCCTCCTGTACATACTGTACAGATTTAGCAGAGATGAATTTGTTGTTTTGTTCCATTGTGTAACTTCTTTCTTTTACCTTTTGTGTCCCTCTTCCCTCCCCGTACATTGAGATCGGCCCTCACTCCATCATTGACTTGTTTGTTGTCTGACTCTGCCTGTGGCACGCTGCGGTATATGTTGGCGCTATATAGCTGAAGACGATTATTATTCTAACCATCTGGTTCAGTAGAGTACATGCAGTTGCTTTCCGTGCAGTCCTGGGCTCTGCTACATCTGACAAACTTTGCTGTAGTAGCTTTGCATAGCCACATGACAAACTCGGCATCGTCTGCTATACATTTATATAACCATGTAGCAGAGCTCCGTTTATATTCTACACTCTGATAAACCACTGAGTTAAAATGAAGATAATCTAGTGGCATTATTGCATTCCTGTGGATAGCTCCTTGTATTATGTCAAATGACCGTCTCAGCTCTGCTACATCTTTAAGTCCATCTGGCACTTGTGTAGAACATATAGGACGTCTATTAGCGGCCGTTGCCTGTAGGGTGTCAGTCTGACCTTCCATTTATGAAATCCACCCATAATGCCCACACCATGATGTGCATCTCCATGGCCGCCCCTCCTGTGCCCGTCCCGTCGCCCGCAGCTAAGCAGAGCGGGCAGCCTATTCCATTCTCACCGAATGGGTAAGTAAGGGGGGGATGAAAGCCACATGACTGCGGGCGATGTGCGCCCCCAATAAATTGCAATGGCTGTCAGAACAGATGGACCTCAGTGCTATTTTCAAGGCTTAAAAACACACGTCTCCCCTCCCGCCGGCCGCGATTGTTTCCTGAATGGTCACTTAATTAGCCAGAAATTGACTCCTTACTGCTATTCCTTGGCCCGGTGAAGGCAGCTTTATGGATTCTGCTATATTTTATATTCACTCATAGAATGGCTGTGGTTAGGGTAATTTCTTACAGCACGTTATAATATAATATCATAAATCCGGCTCCACATAGGATATATACAGATGGAGATGTATGTGCAGTAGAGCTGGGTTTGTAGTCGGGCTGGGCGAAATGGCCTAAAATCTATATCGCAATATAATTTGAAGCATGTGCGATATAACGATATATCACAATATATTATTTTCTTCTGTATGTATACAAATTACAAAATGCCATCAGCCCCATGCCATAGCCACAGTCATCATGTCCCCCAGCCAGCGCCATCAGCCCCATACCAAAGCCACTGTCATCATGTCTCCCAGCCAGCGCCATCAGCCCCATGCCATAGCCACCGTCATCATGTCCCCCAGCCAGCGCCATCAGCCCCATGCCATAGCCACCGTCATCATGTCCCCCAGCCAGGGCCATCAGCCCCATGCCATAACCACCGTCATCATGTCCCCCAGCCAGCGCCATCAGCCCCATGCCAAAGTCATCATGTCCCCCAGCCAGCGCCATCAGCCCCATGCCATAGCCACCGTCATCATGTCCCCCAGCCAGCGCCATCAGCCCCATGCCATAGCCACCGTCATCATGTCCCCCAGCCAGCGCCATTAGCCCCATGCCATAGCCACCGTCATCATGTCCCCCAGCCAGCGCCATCAGCCCCATGCCATAGCCACCGTCATCATGTCCCCCAGCCAGCGCCATCAGCCCCATGCCATAGCCACCGTCATCATGTCCCCCAGCCAGCGCCATCAGCCCCATGCCATAGCCACCGTCATCATGTCCCCCAGCCAGCGCCATCAGCCCCATGCCATAGCCACCGTCATCATGTCCCCCAGCCAGCGCCATCAGCCCCATGCCATATCCACCATCATCATGTTCTCCAGCCAGCGCCATCAGCCCCATGCCATATCCACCATCATCATGTTCCCCAGCCAGCGCCATCATGCCATAGCCACCCACCCCTCCACTTACCTTTCCTGCAGGTTGCGCGGCTGGCTGATGGAGTCCGCCGGAGACGGACCGCGTCTTCTTCCCAGCGTGCACTGGGAGGGACCTGACGTCACACGATGTGTGAACGCAAGGCCCTGCAGCGCGGTGCCGAGTCGGTAGGCCACGAAGCGGCGAGTGAGAAGCTTATTCAATTCACTACTGCACCGTGGTCATCTATCGCGATATGGCCATATAACTAAAATCTATTATCATTGCCCGAATTGATGACGATAATATCGTATATCGCTTATATCGCCCACCCCTAGTTTGTAGTATGGCAATGTGCTGTCCCTAGTGTTCTCTAAGATGGTAGGGAAACCTAACGATCTGCCGTGGTGCTCGGAGGAAAGCGTTAAATAGAAAACTGTAGTCATCGTGTGTTTATGTAGACATAGATGTAGCAGAGCTGAATTTGAAATGGAATCCTTTTTTTGGGGGCTGTGTGCCAAGATGAGGCGGTCGGTTTACCTAAAGAATGCCCTAGGTTAGTGATGGGGAACCTTTTAGAGACCGAGTGCCCAAACTGCAACATAAACCAACTTATTTATCGCAAAGTGCCAACACAGCAATTTACCTTGAATGCTACAGTCCAATACAGTATATCCTCCATGTACTTTATCATTGAGCTATAATACCTGACTACATTCAGTGCGCTGCCTGTGCCGTCCATTGTGCGCCCTGCGCTAATGACTGACAGGAGAAGTCTAAGGCATATTGGTACAACATAGACGTTTTCCAGGGTGCGGGTGCCCACAGAGAGGGCTTTGAGTGCCGCCTCTGGCACCCGTGCCATAGGTTCACCACCACTGCCCTAGGTAGAGGGTTGTGCTATCAGAAAGAATTAGGGCGTCAAATAACAATCTGAGCTCTGCTATATCCGTGCTGGTCGTGGCTTAGTGCGCATGAATTATTAGTTTCATTTGTGTAAACAGTCTCTTTATGTAAATGTACTAGAGATGTAGCAGAGATAAATTTGCCATCCAGCCTTTTCTGTCTTTTTCGGCTGTATTTCCTATGTGCTATAATAATATACCTGTTACTTTGGAGCACCGTAGGTAATGCATTTGCTGTGAGGATGAATTGTGCCAAATAACAAACTCACTACTGCTACATCAGTCCTTTGCAGATTCTGTAAAGGAAGTATTTTTTTGGGGGAAAAAAATCTAAAATTTCCAGAAATTGCATAAAATTTACATTACGTTTTTTTCTCTCTGTCCAATTAAGAAACGTTGATGTTAAAATCACATCTGTTCCAAGTCTCTGCGGGGTGGAAAACTTTTACCGTGACACTTTTCTCATGAACTTCTTATTAACAGTAATCATTAGAAAATGTAGCAGAGCTGACTATGCAATTCGGTAGTTTGATTTTCTGACAATACTGTAGATTGAACCAGATTCGGATGTGCAAGTCAACCCAATCAGACCAGAACCGAATTTTAAGAATTTCCCTCATCTCTATGTACAAAGGTATTTCTTGAAGGCGTCAACCCTGTAAAAAAAAAAAGGGGGAGACAAATTCAGCTCTGCTGCATCTGCATGGCTGAAGCACCTATTAGCTGCCAGCATGTCCCTCACTATTAGTGCTGACAAGAAGTAGACCAGGGACTGTCCAGAAGGGGAATACAAAGCCCCGCCGTGTCCGCGCAGTATACGGGCCCCTGTCTTCAGCTCCAGGGCGCACACTGAATCCCCCTGCTCCATAGTTTTTTAACAGTTAACTTTTGACCCAAGTCATTAACAGGATTATCCGAAAATGTATTTAAGCCCCTCTGACAGCCGGGATTGTTCCCACAATATTGTGTTTGTGAGGGCAGCGGCCATAAGGAGGTAAATGTATAAGCGAATACGTGACAGAAATCACCGCCATAATCCACGTTCTAATGACAGGACCATCAGATGTAGCAGAGCTGAACAAGTCACATATCAATCTACAGAGGGGGGCAGAGGGTCAAATCATTTCCATGAAATTTGTTTTTTTTTTACATAGGACTGCAGAAAAAAACACTACATAGGTGATACTGATAGAGAAATGTATTATGAGCATTACCAGTTCAGCTCTGCTACATCTGTACATAAATGACTAATAACTAGTTTCTAACCATCAGAAGACTATAGAAAAAAGGATTTCTTCAGGTTGTGTTTTTGAGCCCATACTTGTGCTGTACAGACAACATAAATTATGTACCAATGTAGCAGAGCTGAACTGCGTTAAAGGGGGGCTCCAGCACGTGTTATAAGCCTACACTAGACGTCTTCTTACTTGAAGCATTGTGTTGGGATTCGGGTGCTCAGGGGTGCCATGTAGCCCCTTTATTGGAGATCTGGTATAAACTGTCCCAGTAGACAGACCCTCAGTTATGTTATTTTTTAGGCAGATTTTTCTGTACAACATTCAGATGCCCGGTTTTCTAGTCTATCCCCAAAGATAATTTGAGATGACAAGCACAGCTCTGCTACATCCATAGCCTTACAGGTCTGGCTTGACGTGTTTCCCTATGCTCCCTGGTATTACAACAATAGCACCAGGGCGCTGTTCTCATTACCATCGCATTATTAGGTCTCCACTCGTCTTTGGGACGTCCTCTGGTCTTAATGACTTCCAAATGCTCTAGACAATGTAATGATTATATAGGGAAGGAAGAGAAGCCCAGATGTAAGGGTCTGCTTACTGCAGATGAGCACCAGATCGTCACCTGCACTGGCCGGCTGCTGGACGGTGGAGCCCTGGGAGGAAGGACTACGGGGTGAACACATATTGGGTCGAAAGGGCGAAAACTGAAGTGAAGGCTCTGGACGGACATGTCCCTGGTGGGCCACTTCTACAGAGACCTGACAATGGATGGAGAGGAACCTCGGTTGACCCGGTGACATGTAAGAGCTAATATGGCTACTTCTAGCCCCAGGCAGGAGAAATCTAGAGCCAAACAAGGAGCCTAGGCGGACCGTGGGATTCACAGCTGCTCCATACACATGCATGCTTGGCTCCACTAAGCCTGCAGATGTCCTAAGTAGGCTGAGGAGCAGAAGTTGCCGCCAAACACTTCTGGTGGTGACTTATCTTACTAGAGAACCAAAGAACTGGATGTGTTGAAATTCAACATGCCTGACCCAGTGGCAGATGTTAGAGAGAGTCAGGACCCCACCGTACATATCACATGGGCGACCGGTCCCACGAAAGTCGGAGGGTTCAGGAGGAAATTCTTCTGACCTTTACAAGAGAAACCTGACATCACGTCAAGTCCTATGAAGATGATTGTCTCTCATCACAGTAGCTGGTACATAAATGTAGTGACCGGATGTACTTTTCAGTCTACAAACTGCGGATCCGCAAAATACGGACCCTGGCCGTGTGCAATCCACATTTACATTGGTCCGTATTATAGAAATGTTCATTTTTGGCCACAAAATGGACAAGAATAGGACATGTTCTATTTTTTGCAGAGCGGCCGCACAGATCCAGACGGCACACGGATATCATCACTGTACTGTGCGCAGTTTCTGCGGCCCCATAGAAAGCTCTGTGTAATACCATGTTGAAGGAAAACTCTGCTCTGCTACATGTGTTCTGACAAATTCAGACATGCAACACCTGACAAACTCCGCTTGCTACGTATGAAAAACTTTGCACCTCTGTATATAATGCATTTACCACTGCTACCTCCGAAAAATGGAGACTAACCTTCCACAGCAAACCCGCTTGCTTCTAGTAAACTCTGCCCTACAACATCTGATCAACTTGGCTCTGCTGCATCTGAGAGTGGTTGAGCTTTGCTATCGGGGGTGGACGGGGGGGGGGGGGGGGTGGACGGGGGTGGACTGGCCATAGACCCTACAGGGAAATTTCCCGGTGGGCCAATGGGGCCGCCTGAGCCCTTCTCACTGCCGCTAACCGGGTACATAATGATCTGATGCATCAGGCACTTCTATACCTGGCCGGCCATCTTGAATTCGCTGGTATCGTCGTCCTCAGGATGGTGATACAGTTGAATGCTGCAGCGGGGCACGGCAGCCCATTCTCCCCCATAGACCACTATGTGAGGCCGTGTACAGACGCGGCAGCGATGCAGGCAGCAGGAGGCCTGTGGACCTCACTAGTAATGGGAACCTACTACTGGGGCATCATTACTAGGGGCTCTCCAGGAAGGATGCTGAAGGTAGGGTTTGCCTGTTTCCGTGACCCACATCTCACATCCTAAGCCCCCGGCGTCATATCTCAATGAGACACAACTGGAGGAGGAGGACAGAACGTGGCAGCTGCTGATGGCCACCACAGCGGGGAACCTTCTGGGACAGTATTTGGTCCTGCACTGTGGTATTGCTGACACCACCTACTTGTAACATAGTACATAAAGCCGAAAAAAGACATTTGTCCATCCAGTTCGGCCTGTCATCCTGCAAGTTAATCCAGAGGAAGGAAAAACAAAACAAAAAAAAAACCTGTGTTCTTCTGCCTTTTGTCAATTTGGATCTGCCTACAGCATGGTGGCCATTTCTTCCCCCCAGGGCCACCTTAGGCTTCCAGTCCACCCCTGTTTGCTATCGCTGTGCTCACTCCGATGCCAGATAAGTGTGTCCATCAAAATAAGGGCCGGTGGTTGTTGTAGGACCCGGTGTGTAATCCCCGTCCATCTTTGACCACTGTCTTATTACTATTATGCTGTGACCATTGGAGGAGTCTGCTGGAGACAGAATTCACGGACAATCAAGGATACAAGTTTCTGAATGTCTCCTGGATTCGGCAGCCTCTCCAGTCTGTTATAATCAGCCATTCGTTATAAGGGTCCATTCCCACGTCCGTTTTTTCTTTCCTGATCTGTTCCGTTTTATGCCGAACAGATCTGGACCAGTTCTGTACCCATTCATTTTCAATGGGTCCTGGAAAAAATCAGACAGCACAATGTGTGCTGTCCGTTTCCGTTGTTCCGTTCCGCATGTCCGAAAAAATATAAAACTTGTCCTATTGTTTGCCGCAAAAATCGGATCCTGATACAATACAAAGTCAATGGATCCGCAAAAAACGGAAGACATTCGTATGTCATTACGTATGTCATCCGTTTTATGCGGATTCCGTTCCTGGAAATTAAATTTTTATTTTATAAACTTTTATTCACTTTTATTTTTCCATTTTTTTTCCAAAGAAATCCAAACAACTTTATTTGCTTATTGAAATTTATACATGTTTCCGTTTTTTGCGGATCCGCAAAAAACGGATGACATACGGAAACATTTTCAGGAACAACGGATCTGCAAAAAACGGACCGAAAATCGGGATATAGAAAAATACTGACGTGAATGTAGCCTTAGGAGTACATATAGTAGTTTTATTGATACCTGGCACCGAGTGTATTTTGGGTTGAGGATTTAAGACTTTAGGTTTGGTTTTTCTATCCTTTTGTATGGTGTATGCAGTAGGTGTTGTAGTCCTCCACTGGACTTTGTGTCTTATACGACTTGTGCTTCCAGTTGTTGGGATCCTTGCAGCTGTTTATGGCGGCCTATAGTCTTCCTGTGTTTTACATGAAATGTCCCATACCCCTGCATGTCTCTGATTCCAAGCTCTCTAGAAGCAGAGTTTCCAGTCTGTGGCTAATGCAAAACGACAACTCCCAACATGGAAGAATAGGAATGGCAGATGTAGACTGTATACGACTTGGGGGCAGATACGACCTGCTCCTACCACATAACGATATAGAGCATATCCCCTATATTCCCATGGCTGTGAGGAGGTGACCCCAAGGCTATCTCTGGTCTCAGCCGCTATAATGTGCTGAGTGACCTGTAGGCAGGGTTATCACATCCAGAGATTATTGTGCTGTTTATTAGGAGGTATCAGGGGGGGGAAGCTGCTGAAGAGAACATCCAGACCCTCTACAGCTCCTCCGATGAGTGTTAAAAGTACAAGCAAAAACAAACGCAATTTTAGGATTATTATCCCACTCCAAATCCTTTTGTCAGTGCTTTTCAATAATAGGATGTTCTTCCAGCAATATTATATTTCTATGTTAATATATAATACAATAAAATATATAAACTAATTTGTCTTTAAGGCTACTTTCACACTCGCGTCTGGTGCGGATCTGCACAGACGGATCCGTTCATATAATACAACCGTCTGCATCCGCTCAGAACGGATCCATTTGTATTATCTTCAACATAGCCAAGACGGATCCATTTTGAACACCATTGAAAGTCAGAGGGGGACGGATCCGTTTCTATTGTAACGCATATTGTGTCATAGAAAACGGATCCGTCCCCATTGACTTACATTGTGTGTCAGGACGTTTGGCTCAGTTTCGTAAAGGGGACAGCACAAGGCTGCAACAGCGTTTTGGTGTCCGCCTCCAGAGCAGAATGGAGACGGAACGGAGGCAAACTGAGCGGATCCTTTTCCATTCAGAATGCTTAGGGCAAAACTGATCCATTTTGGACCGCTTGTGAGAGCCCTGAACGGATCTCACAAGCGGAAACCAAAACACCAGTGTGGAAGTAGCCTTATCTGGGATCAAATGTATAGATGCCTGAGTGATAGATGGCGGATTATCGAATGATATTAATAGATGGCGGAAGAAATAGTTTGGACACAAATGTACGACATCTTAAAGATTTTTACGTTTTTATATTGTTTTTTGTTTCTGGTGCATGGTAAAAAAAATCCCAGATCATCAGACTTTCAGGATTAATTATCAAATGAAAACAATTCAAATATAGATTCTAAGACTATGAAAAAATGTATCTAAAATAAATACAAGCATTAGAAACTTATATTCTACTTAACGATAATTTCACAAATCCTAAAGGGCAAAGTTCCTTTTCTTTGACGTTAGTGAAGAGTTCCTTGCGGCTGTCTGACCACTGAGTGGCGCTGTGCTCTGTGTCCTGGCAGAAGGAAGCAGGAGATAACAACCATTAGCAGACATGAAGGTATGTTCTGTCATGGACACGACTGAAGTCCTTTCTAGATCAGGTAGGCAAGGCTTATAATAGAATAATGTAATAAAATGGAACACTAGGTCTAACCCTTGGAGGAGAACCAAATTTACAGTGTGAAAAATAGGTGCTAATCAATCACACATATAAGTATTTCATGGTCACAGGGACGTTTTAGGACTCTGTAGTTAGGGCTCATGCCCATGGCCGTATTGCGGCCCGCATACGGTGGGTCCGCAATACATGGGGCACCGGCTGTGTGCATTCCGCTTCGGAGATGCGGACCCGGAGATGCGGTGCGTAACGGAACCACGGAACGGAAGCACTACGGAGTGGGACCTTCGGATGAGGATCACGGACCCATTCAAGTGAATGGGTCCACGATCCACCTGCGGCTGCCTCGTGGTCGTGGGCATGAGCCCTTAGACTGAAATAGACCTGAGGTTTGATATCACTTTATCCAGCTCCAAAAACCCATTATATTTTGGTTATTATTAAAGTGATAATCCGCTTTGGACAGTCCATCAGCAGGTGTTCAATTTCCCTACAGCGCCGCCACAGGAGAAACAAAACATTGCACATTACTTATTGACAATGGCATGTCCATATGATGCGCGGATGTTCCACAGGTCCTCCAGATTAGGAGATCCTCTTTAGAGTTACTTCTTTCTGTGTGTAAGAGGTGATGGCCTAGAAAAGGGATATCCTCTCTTTTATAGAGTTCTCTGGTGTAGTATGTCTAAACCAAACACCCCATTGGTGAAACCACCCATGACCTCTTTCCATGACTCCCATAGACTCTAATGTGCACCTACCTCGCCACTGAAATCTGTGGGAATAGCAGCTGCACAGAATTGGCCAATGGAGGTCACCTGGTAGGAAAGGATCTACAGGTATAAGAGAAATACCCCTTGGATTGAAATTTTATAGGATAAGGCTGGTTTTATAAATGTTAACATATTTTTCTGTGTTTTAGCCATTACCGACTCTTCCAGTAATCGGAAGGCTAATTTTCCTCTGTCTCATCACATGACTGCAGTTTACCAGCTTAGTACTGTGGGATGATGTCAGTTTATGAGTCTCTGAATCAGTTTTCTTACTTACGTCTGATCAAGGAGTGAATAAATAATGCATTTTCCTAGAGAAGACATTTGAAGGTATAGACCTTCAGATGTTCTGCAACTCGTGGCCCTGCAGAAGTTGCAAAAGAACAATTCCTGACAGTCTTCATAGAAGCTGAAAAGCCACAGGTTGGAGACCACAAGTGGAGGAGCCATTCTCATTGTGATTATTACTTTGCATTGCACCCTGTGTGACTGGCAGGACTGTCACTGTCACTAGGAAGTCTACCTCGGTTTGATAATGGTCTGTTGTTCCGTTTTCTCATCAGCGTCCTGTTTCTTCTCTGTAAATCAGTGCAATGGTGGTAAACCAGTTTAGTTATTGTTGAGGTTGTATTTGCCCAATTAATTGGGCAAAATGTAGAATGATTGCATATTTACCGTAGCTTTTTCCTATCTTTGTCTTTTTTGACTTTTTGTTTGCACAGTTGACCCTAAATGTGTAGGTTTGTGTAGAGGTGTACACTTCTTATTTGACTTGTACTTAGCTACAAACACAATTCTGTATTAAGAGGTTGGGTTAAATTTGATACCGTGAACCACGCAACTCATTAGATCTACACAAACTTATTTTTTAGAGAGAGAGCATCTCACAACAAGCCTTTAGAAGAACCAACACTAATTTAAGAGGTGTTGTCTCCAAAAAAAACTGGACCCTGATCAGTCCAGAGCAGCAGTGGGTCTGGCTTCTCTAACCCCTGGTGGTCAGCACTTATGACCTTCCGACCAGGCATTTTCCTTACAGCAGCTGATGGAACATGGTGGCCATTCTGGCTTACAGAAGGGTAGTCTTGAGGGCAGACGCCTCTCTATGAAATCGAAATGCCCCAGACAGAGGTTGTTTTCCTGTAAAAACTCTTTTTATTTGCTTTTATTTTTCATAGTACTGTCTATAATCGGCAAGTGACAGTGATACTTCTGCTTGTACAGCATCAGGATAGTCTCCATGACTGGACACAACCATGAAGTAAGGCTAATAGTTAAGATGACCATATGGTTAATCTCCCCTAGACTCCTCGATACGAGCATGCACGTATTTTGAATGGGAACAGAGGAGAAAACTGCTGTCAGACACCTCTGAAGGGAGCCTTTTCTCACAAAAACTTAAGGTTTGGGCTCCTTGAAATCCAACTGGCCAATCCTTCTTTCACCTGACATCTTCTGTGTGGGGAGTCGGGACACCTCCATAAATATTAGCTGATTGTCTGGTCCTTTGAAAATTGTCAAGTTTGGCCAACATTAATCTAATGTGAATGGACAGCTAGGTCTTTTGAACATGCTTGAAACATAGATTCACATTTTAGACCTTCAGGGTGGAATTCTGTGTTGCTTATGGATGTGCCAGGACATAATCACTTACAGAAAAAAACACCAAACATGCTCATCTCCTTTAAGATAGAAGTAGCATAGTTTCTGATAGTAGCACTTGGTTTGGAGGAACATTGCTCATAGAATTAGGAGGCTGCCACGATCGCAATTCATTGAACTCCACAGATTATTTAGAGCATTTTTGTGTGCCTGCATCATTTTAATACTAGTCCAGACATTTATGTTAATTTACGTCTGATTTTTAGACAATGTAATTTTCTCTCCCTTAAAACCACATGTATAAGCGTGTGCCAAACGAGTGCTAATATGTAATAATATGAATTATTTATAGCTAGCTGATAGCTAGACATGAGTTAACGTGCATATTTTATTTTACTAATTCATTCCTTTTAATAATTGACCTAATACTTTCGTTATAAACAAAAAAAGATCTTGGTCCCTTAGGTAGTCCAACTTTGAGTGCTGTAGATTAAGATATAGTAGCTCTCCTTCAAATGAAAGCAATAAAATAAAATTGCGCAGCTCTCCACCAGAAGGCAAAGTTCAGACACAATGTTCAGATGTATACCATTCGCATAGGTCTACATGCAGAGATCTTCTTGACGTGCGGTCACCACCATTCACGTTGCCCAGAGAATCCTCAGTTCTCAAAATCCCGTTCCAACCCTCCTTAGGAAAAACAGGTAAAGGCCATGCAAATAAGTGAAGCATCACCTGGACGTGACAACACATGCAAGGATGAATTGTTAAAATCACACTGGATAAAACACTCCCACTGCGGGGTTGTGGTTCTCCAACCACATTTTTTTCCTCCTTGATCCATGGAGCTGGTTACGATGGAGACAGAACATCAAATGTCTCATGTCACTTCCATTTTCCTGATCTCTAAGACACTCCCAGACACTCCCATATTACACACATTTCCCTATGAGTGACTTAGAGGAGCTTAGCGGTAACAACTCAAATTCTCAAAGACTTCCATACATTAACCTATTCCTCCATTACATTACTCTCACCTTACTGTTAAAGGGCTTAAATTGTCAGCCATCTTGGTTCCTTCTCCCTCAGATATGGTTTTTCCTAATGAACCCTACATTTCTCACCATTCCTGGCTTTGCAGAGACAGAGGGGATGGAGTCTCCTTAAACTGCACTGCTCTGTGTAATGGCAGCCATGCCAAATTAGTAACACAGCTGCTGTCTTCTCACACTGCATGGACTCCTTGTTCTCCTATGTGATGTAACCTAAGCCTGTCTGCCCTTTCAGCTCTTACATGCAGGAGACTAGTGTGAAGCTGCATGCCATAGAAGTACACCGGAGAGTCAGTACACACAGATAGTACAGACAGGCAGTGTATGTTAGGAGGTTTATAGAACTACAGCTAATTACTGTATACACTGTATCTGCACTCCTGGTCATCTAGATAGGGGAGATATAATATCTTCAACACAGTACCAAGACATACAAAGGAACATGGAAGGTGGGGAGGGGCCTGAGAGCTGCCAGGAGGAATTTGGTGATGATGCCACCCTGTGGTTCACAGGAAGTCAGCCACAGGGAAAGACCGACTTCCTGTTTACGCATTAGAGCAAGAAGTCAGACTTGAGGTCACATAACCAGGTTACCATAATGAAAAGGTTTTAGAAAATGTATGGATTTAACTGAGTTAGGGTGAGACAAATCACACTGCTAGAATACTAGTGGTTAGTTAGTAATATATGTCAAATAAAATAAAAATTAAAAATGGAGTGCTTCTTTAAAGATCTATGTCATTTTATTCGTGCTAATACTTTGTGACTGGATAAAACTATTGGACAACCATTTGACTTTGACTTGTATTATTATCACTTTTACATGGGCACTGGGGTCCTCGGTTTTAATCCAACCAAGGGCAACATCTACGTGGAGTTTGCATGTTCTCCCTGTGTTTGCAAGGCAGTGTCCTCCTTTAATTCCAAAATGTACTGATAAGGTTAATTGGCTCCTATGTAATTATTTCTACTGTGTGTGTGTGTGTGTGTGTACGAGATAGGTAAGCGAGATTGTGAGCCCCAGTAAGGACAGGGACTGATATGAATAGAGACAATCTCTGCTCAGGAAATAACAATTCTATAGGCTATACGGAGTCCCTTCCTTGTCACCCTGTGAGTAGGTCATCAGCACACATGATGGTCTGTATTCTATATACTGTATATAGTATTAGGAATGAGAGGGGGAAAAAAAAAAAATATATATATATATATATGTATATAATATTTTACAGAGTTTGTTATAAGTTTTTATTAATTTATTCATTTTGTGAAAAAACTGAAAGACTGGCTTTATTTCCGCCTAGAAATACTCTACTATTTCTTGATTTAGGAGTAGAATAGCTGCTGAATGTCTTTGTGAAGAAATGGCTTCCAAATCATTGCATATGCTGTTGGTTTTGTAAGATGAAAAGGCTCATTTACTCAATTAAACTGCCAGAGTGGGTCAGTACTGAGCTGTAAGGAACACAAGAATCTGTCTAATCCTAAGTATGATGGTTAAGAAACAAGCAGCAGAGAACGTCGGGCCTCACATGTGTGAAATTATAGAAAATGCCCCCAAATTGGATAATATAAGTCAAACGGCATACAGGCTTCAAAAGAGCGTCTCCTCTTATTGGATGGCATTTTAACTCTGCTCCCTTATAATGAAAATGACTGTCTTAAATTTCAGATATCGTCTTGTGTTGCGGTGGTTTGAAGTTTTAAATTAAATCATTTTCGAAGCTTTGCAAAAATCTGAATCCTGCTTTGAATAACTTTGGGATCTGAATTTGCTTCTGGTTAAGAATATAGTTTTGACAGGGCTTCTAAACTCCTAGTATGTATGTTTATTCATGTGCTTAGATAATTGGATAGATATTATTATATATATATATATATATATATATATATACATTGATGATAGGTAGATAGATAGATAGATAGATATAGATGGATATATAGATAGACAGACAGACTTCACCTGAGTTGGAGTGCTGCCTCATTTTCTTGTGGGTATCCTTGAACCAATGGTCAACGGTCTTGGAGGGATTGCCCCCATATCTTTTATTTTTTTGTGTGACAGTGCTGCGGTTTTTTCTTGTTCTAGATAGATAGATAGATAGATATGACATGGATAGATAGATGGATAGATAGATATGATAGATTGATATTAGATAGTGATAGATGGATAGGGATAGATATGGATGGATGCAGTAGATAGATAGATAGATAGATGTACATGTAAAGTTTTCGATTAGGGAAGGGCAGGGGGTTGGGGTGGTTAGTGCAAAAATAAAAGATCAAAAAAACCTTTACTTAGTATGAAGCCACCCACCACACTCACATCTGTTCCTAGACTTCCACATTCTTTCTGGTAAGGAAAGCGACCCCCTCCAGGACACATAGGATCACCAGGGGCTTGCAGTTCACAATGGACAGTGGATCTGACTTGAAGCAGGCGGTAGGTTTCCTTCAGCAGCAGATATCATTAGATTTCCACACAGCGCGGTGCAGACCGTCTCCTGGTCTCTTTAAGCAGACGTATTAATAAGTACATGGGACATTAGCTGCTAAAAGATTTACTGTGGCTTAATTCAGTAAGTGTAAGCATTAGTCTCCTTCCAGAAATATGGTGGAGCAATTTACGTGATTTAACTTTATTGCTACAACAATATATTTCATTTTTATGTAATATTTTTTAATTAACTGAGTTGCAAGACTTGAAATTTTTATGACCTAACAAATACATTTAATCAGTGCACTGGGTGATGTGCGAACAGTGCCAATGTTGAAGCGGCGTGTGTGCCTGGGCAGCATTTGTAACCTACTGACAGTGTTTTAAGTGTTTTCTTGTTATTGTGTATTAAACATTTCATTTTATTACATTGTAGTTTTCAGGGAGTAAGGGTAGTGCAGGAGATAGGATAAATTTCCCAAAATGTGCCTGTGGAGAGGAAATGTCCGTAACATAATGGTGGAGGTTCCTTCATGTCCTGTCCATAAGATAATGGTGGAGGTTCCTTCATGTCCTGCATAGTGCACTGGACTATGTAACATTATCCTGTGAAATAAGTGGGTAGCAATAACCGGATCACACACTAGACTGACTGTCATGGTGGGCAGTGGGGGGAAACTCCCCACCGTATAATTATGGAAAACAGGGAAGCAGCTAGGCCTGAACACCAGGAAAAGGGAGCAGGTCACCTCCTAGAGCTGCCCTAATCCTGGGCCTGACTCCTAACCGTATGAGCAGACCCATATGGTAGGTGGGCTCATACACAGGAACCTGGGACCCTGATGATCCCTGAAATAATGTTAGGAGCAGGGGACGACCTGTTCATCCCAGACGCTGATGAACAGGAGTCTCCACTGACCTAGCTACAAGGAATGGGACAGCCAGTGAACAGCCACTGGATTGGCAGGTAAGGGCCCAGAAACAACATGCACTTACCTGTCGCGGCTACAACAACCGTCGGACCCCATGTAGACAGGAAGCATGGCAGCCCCAGGCAGAGCTGCTCACTGACTTGTGATTCCCCCTCCAGGGAACCCAGAAACCCCCTTCTGGAGGGACGACAGATAGACAGTGGAAATGTCTAGCAACCATGCTGGAATCCAACACCAAACATGCCAGACATGGAACACCAAACTAGACATAAACACACACCCAAAACACCAACCACACCAAACAAGATAACAAGTGAGGATGGGACAGAGAGAACAAAGGGGAGACATCATGGTGACATCGATGTCTAGCTAGGAGGCCCTCCCACTGGACAGATGGTATATCCAGGATAGGAGCATCACTCCAGCTCTCACAAAGGCTGAAGAGAAACTGACCTCAGACTCACAACACAACATATAAAGCCAAGAGACCACACCCAAGACACACCTAAATCCACACCAGCCAGATAATTAACCCCTCCGGCACCAGACAGGGAAGGACCCAGGGGAAAGGAGGATCCACCTACATGCTGCAATTACACGCATGGCAACCGTGTCACTGCGCACACAACATAGGCCGTGACACTGACTTCATGAAGTACCATGTAATACTCGCCATTCTCTGAATCAACAGTCTAGGGACTGACTATAAAGGTACATCCACAGAGTATGTATTTCGGTGTGGAAAATCCCTGACATGACAGAATCACCATGAGTTACATGTGAATTATGGCATGGATTTTTGTGTGGATTTGCCATGGATTTTACTCCTCTTTGCAAAGGATGAAACGTGACATAAATTCATAGCATAAGGCCTCATGCAGAGGACTGTAAGGCTAGCTTCATACTAGACATCTCCGGCAGGATGTCTGGATCCGGCATTGTCCGTCTGATTCTCGGCATATTTGCTGGGTTGCGGCTGGATCTCTGCCAGTCCCCATTAGAGTTAGACCTCTTGCACATGACCGTATGTCCTCCGAGACATGTCCCGGAGTGGCATTGATCGTGCGCATAGGAGTACACAGCATCCTAGATTACAGTGATGCTGTGCACATCAGGCCGTCCGTGGGGCTATTGTCCCATATGATCATATGAGTGCGGGCGGGGCTGTTTCAGCTTTATAAATTATGTTACTATGTATGTACTTATTATAACCTACAGCATAGCGGAAATCTACAGCAGCTTACTTGCTCGTGTAAATTTCTGTTTTGGCTCATGGATTTGCATAGAAGTGGCACCATTTTTCGGAGGCATGCCCCTCCTAATAATTGTGCCGCGCCTGACACCAGCAGCAGATGGAATAAGACTGGTATATAATACAACGGTCCTAATAAATGTCCCTTTTAATGTTCCGTTAAGCAAGTCTTATTTGGCCAATCTTGTAGAATGTCAAATTTTTCCCATGTTTGTTACCTAGTTTATAAAATCCAATAATTTTTCATACACAAACTAGAAAAACAATTAGGAATCCAAATTATGACAAGATCAAACTGCACTTAAAAAATTGCCTATTTTTTTAAATATCCATTTTCTTAGAAATTAAACCACGTAAACTCGGCTCCACTAAAATTGTTCTTTTGAATGTTGAACACCCAACAAGGTAAGCTTCAGATAGCCAGTCTTACCTAAACAATATTAAAGCCTATAATTACTTTATTGCTGGGGAAAATGGATAAATGGCTAATTTCAGGAGGAAAAAAAGATCCCAGAGAACTAAAGGCCTGATTGACTTTATTATGCTTTTAAAAACTCTAACGGCCATGAAGTTTCTAATTGTACTCATTACAAGTAATGCCATGTCAAAAACGCATTCAAATTCCAGTAAATTTATTGGCTGAAATTTAAGAAATATTTTAGTCTGAATTTAATATATATATTTTTTTAATTATCTTCTTTTACAATTGGAAACTACTATTGGGGTCATTTATTATACTGAAATACGCCTATATTAGGCATATTTCAGGCGCAAATGGCGGCGTAACTGTCAGCTCACGCCTGGTGTAAAATTTGTGGGCGGGGAAGGGGACAAGCCGGCTGGCCTGTCTAATTCATCATTTTGTACGCCTGGTTAAGGAGTAGAAAATGGTCTAAATGTAAGACCGCTCAGAAGCTGTCTTACATTTAGACTGACACTGGATGCGCCAAAGCTATGGAACGGCCGGCGCCTCTTCATAGCTTCAGCGGATCCACCGCCAGCCATGGGGCTTTATTAAGAACGACATCTAAAACGCCAGTCTTAATAAATGACCCCCTATATGTTTTTTCCAAACTGGGATTTAGAATGACCAAAACTAATATGTAGTCGTGTTTATAATGAGAATATTGAAACAGGACAAAAGCCAAAGAAATTAATTGAACCAAGTAAAATTCTAACAGTTAATACATACAAAGGGTCACAATATGACATTATTTCATTAAAAAATAATAAACAGTTTTATTTACACTTAAGAAAAAAATTATATTTCTTTCAAAGTTTTTGATTTATTTGTTTTACTTTCTACAAGTCAACTTAATGGTTAATCAGTCAGAACAAAAGATCCAGGCTCTGTCAAAAAGATTAAGAAAAACATCAACAAGTAAAATCTTCAAAGGAGCGAGTTAAACATTGCACTAAGCGACATAAGCTGCAAGCTAAATATTTAGGTTTGAATCTTTAAAAAAAAAAAGAAAAGGAAAAAAGAAAATGTGGGTTTTAAATCTCTATGGCTGTTTATTGTGATAATTGAGGAGCAATTGAAACTGCTGTGTTTATGCAAGTGTCAGAGCTTTATAGATGGGGCTTCAGTTTACACAGTGTATTATCTTAAAAGAAAAAAACCCATGCAATCTTTATCCCCTAATGCAGATTTGAACTTGACTTTTCATATAATTACTCTGAGTCCGACAGAAAAATACAACATAGCACTGTACTAAACAATACAGTGAAATAATGTGCAATAGGATGCCATACAATACAACATAATCCTGTCTCGTTCTGATGGGTTGACACAGAGATGACAGTAAGGTTATGAATTATTCACCTGCTTATGTTCAAATATAATTACATTGAATTTCTAGAGTAAAACATAATAAAAAAAATGTAGACAAATGTGGCTATCATGAAATATATTAAATATTTTAAGGACGTGTGTAAATAGTAATTTGTAAGTATAATCATATGGTTTACACTCTACTATGCTTATTTTAATGCAGCTAGGAGGACCAATTAAAGGGGTTCTCTGGTAAAGATTTAAAATGACCGCCAGCAGCCTGTCCTAGAATGTGAGCACACTGGCTGCCTAGGAAACTGAGGAGGTCAGACCTCACTACAAATTATGCTGTGGTATTTGCATATACTACATATTGGTGAGTTTCCTGTCAGGCTGCTCAGCCATAATGGCATATCATAGGCAGGTTTGCATCATTACCTTATATGGTAGACCAGTGTAGTGAGGCCCCGCCCACTCACTACCCTAGGCTCTGTATTTGGTGGCAACCAGCCCTACTCACTTTCTAGGACCGGTTGCTGGTGGCCAATTTTAATTGACTCCCAGTCACATGGATAAAACATTAGGCAGAGGGGGATTATTCAGGGTGTACAAACCATACAGAAAGCCCCTGGTTGTTGTTCGCCACTTTAATCGATGGTGAGAGTCTGCCCAGGCATGTAGACGTCATTGGTGTTGCAATGTTGGCTAACGAGGAACTACTCTTATAGCTAGAAGAGTGGTGGTGTCAGGCTGCTCCTGAAATAAGTCTAATTATTATACAGGTGCAAAGTAAGAATGGTGTCAAAACTAGAACTGTTAATAGTTTATTTGTATCAATTAACAAAATTCAAAGTGAATGAACAGGAGAAACATTTTATTAAAATTTATGGGGGGAATGTATCATGGGGGGGATATTTGAAGTCAGTTTTGCTAACGATACCGATAGTATGGATTTACATAAAGGGCAGGAAACCAGAACGGGGGGCACAGCAGGGGAGTGGCGCAGCCCACAGAAAAAAACATGTCAATATGCCCTACACTGCCAGGTATTGATATGGTAATGTCAGAACTGGTCTTCTTTAAACCTAACACTTTTTTTTATCTAGGAATGTTACTGCAGTTTTCCTATGCCACTCTTGTACTGGAGTTAGTTTGCTACTTTTTTTTACGACTTTTTTAAAGAGTCTCATTGATAAATCAGGAGTGAAACTCATTAGCATAGACCAATAGATTGCGCCGACATTTTACACCATGCTTTTTTTTCTCTCCTCCTTTTTCAGACTCTTTTCAACCCTGTTTGAGGCATAAAAGCTGTATAAAGCACATCATAAATCTGGCTTAATACATGTTCAGCAGTTTTGTGGTGCAAATTGAGCCAGAAATCTTGTGCATTAAAGTAAAAGTAAAAGAGTTAGAAAGCTCCTCAACCTTTTGTGCAGATCTTATCTTCTGAATGTTATTGTCAGGCCTGTGTGTGGGAGGGAAACGCCACACCCGGACAGACGAAGAAAGAGAGGGAACAAGGAACAAGGCCTGAAAGCAAGGGAAGCAAGAAGCACACCTCCTAGTCAAATCCCTAGTCACAGTCCTGACTGGCTATCCGTATGAACAGACACCTAATGTAGGTGAGTTCATCAAAGGAGTACCTAGAGTCCTAACTCACCCTATAAGAAACTGGCGATAGTGACAGGACTGAGACTACCTGTTCCTCCAGAAAAGAATTACGACAGGAAGTCTCCCTCAGCTCTACAACAAAGGGCAGGGGAAAAACAACACACAGATAAACCAAAACAAAATGCAAAAGGGAAAGAAAACACTTAACTTTCCAGTAGCTATAGCAGCAACAGGAACTCAGCTGAGAACCAAACACCAGCAGACCACAGATACCACTGAAGCTATAAACCGCACAGCATTGTGGGAGAAGCAACTATAAATAAGGAAAGTCAAACGACCACAATAGCAACACCTGGAGTTTAGAGGTGTGTTCAGTATCATAAACCACAGAGACGCCTATTAATCCACAAGGAAACCTGTCAGATCAAAGCACGTGTTGGCAGTCTCACAGATCTTCTGTCACCCACTGTCGCGGGGACGTCCGTCTGTCTAGATATGTCCGTGACAGTTATAAACGATGGCAGTTTTCCTTTAAATAGAATTTCTAAGCCGTTTCTCTTATTTGGTTCTTCCCATCTGCTAACCTACACAGAAATGTAATCATTTACTTCTTCCATAAAATGGGACTGATACGATTGTTATACAAGTTTTATGGGATTACTATATACATTTTAGTGATGCATAAAACTCATGTCAAGAAGAGCTGTAAAGCATACCGCATGTATTTCCAGGGCCATCTCCTAATCTCTTTTTGACTTTATTGACTTTCTGAAACCGAGCTGCTTAACCCTCACTAAAGAAGATAAGACTAGACAATCCTAAGAATGTTCTGACGTTTCTTCTCAGCTCAGAAATAATAAACACTTCTACGGATTTAGGAGAATCCATTCCTCCCACTGATGGAACTTTGCTGCGTATGTTGTGATATGCCATGTTATCAAAACTAATAAAACCATAGTAATAAAAGAAAGAACACGGGAGATTTGTATCTTGTTTCATATAAACAAAATATGATTTGGATCAGTGATGTGCAAGTATCGGCACAAACGATGGCTGCATACATAACACTGACATTCCACCTCTTCTTCACTTCAAAGGGTTGTCCAGGATTTAGTTTTTGAAATTCCACCCTCTCCCAGCCGGACCTGCTCTGTTCAGGCTCCGTGGCTCCCGGGTTGTCACCAGACTTCCAGTCCCTATCTGTAAACCTCCCACACAGCGGGGTCACGTGTGCTGCTGCAGCCAATGCCTCACCTCAGCTGTGATGTGTCCCCAAGTAGCACATCATTTCCACTTGGAGACATGATGCCGCTGTAGCCAGTCATTGGCTGCAGTGGAGCGCATAACCCCGTCCTTGCAGGAAGTTTACAGACACGGACCGAAAATCCAGTGAAGACAACCCTGGAGCGACCGAGCCAGAATGGAGCAGTAGGGAGAAGGCAAGTATAGATGTCTTCACAGGTCCCACTGGGGGGGTTAAAGAAAAACACTGAACAACCCCTTTAAAGGAGCACTTGATGAAAACTCTGTATTATGCATGGTGCAGGGCCACCAGAAGGTGTGTGTCATGCACCACTCCCTTAGGTGTTTTGCTTGCAGCATTCCCTTTCTTGCTTATAGGATAGGTGGACTAAAGGCCCCCAAAGTTTTGGAGCTGGATATGATTGCTACATATACAACCGTTATATAAATGCTGATACTTAAAGGACATCTAGCAGCAGATTTGTACCTCTGAAACTGGCTGAGCTGTTACATGTGCTCTTGGCAGCTGAAGGCATCTGTGTTGGTCCCATGTTCATGTGTCTGCATTACTGAGAAAAAGGATGTTTTAATATATGCAAATGAGCCTCTAGGAGCAACAGGGGGCGTTGCCGTTACACCTAGAGACTCTTCTCTCTCTGCAACTGCCACATTCTCTGCACTTTGATTGACAGGAGCAAGAAATGATAACATAATGCCCGGCCCTGTCAATCAAAGTGGCAGCAGCTGCAGAGAGAGCAGAGCCTCTAGAAGTAATGGCAATGCCCCCGTTGCACATATGAACCTGGGGCCAACACAAACGCCTTCAACTGGCAAGCGCACATGTAACAGGTCAGCCAGTGTCATAGGCACAAATCTGCTGACAGATGCCCTTTAATATCTTACACACTACTGTAGTTTTTTTCCCAATGAGATCCAAGTTCTGAGATGCTATGGACTGTTTTGTTTCCACATGGCCATCCATACAATGTGTCTGTGGGCCCGCAAAAATGGCACAAAAACTAGTGTGCCATTGTGTTTGGTTAGTAGGAGCACTGAAAGAACACTGGGTTCATTGTTTGTTTGAGTCTGATGTATCAATGACGGGAACGCTCCCCTACCTTTCCCTGTGCTCTCACCCCTTAAGGAGAGCGATTGAGGAGAGGTGGGGGGAGGAAGGGATAGAAGAGTAGAATAATTGGGGTCCAAAAGTTATGGTGTTTGGTGTACAACAGCACTGGTTGGAGTGCCGCGGCCCCTTCAAGCAGCTGATGGTCATGGGTGCTGAGAGTTGAACCCCACAATCAAATATATTTTAATACATTTTAAAACCTGGATAACCCTTTTAAAGTATACAGGAGGCACCCTCGGGATAGTCAATCATTGTTTAAGCAGTAGGGCTCTGACCCCCGTAGATGAACAGAACGAAGCGACCGTGGGGGTCTTGAACGTCAGATCCCCACTAATTAAATCAGTTTATACATTACTATGTGGGTTTGGAAAAGCGATTTAGGCCAGTAGTAGAGAGGGCCTCCCATGTTCTCATAATGGAGATTGTTATGTTGTCAGATGAACCAGCATTCATCTTCTGAATGGCTGAGTATTCAGTAAATTCATGGGTAGCTCCAGAACGGATAGACTTGTCACACAAATGGCTGCCTCATCTCTGTGCGGGTGACAAGTCCATTATGAGTGTTTCATTGTGTCTTGTCAGGAGACAGGTAATAATTAATGTTTCTTGCAATGTAAATGAGCGACTATTTTTTTTTTTTATTCACATATACTAGGCTTTGACTGAAATTACTATTTTTTTTTTTTTTTACTGACATGTACTAAGGAATCGGTCATAAGGAACTGGCTCCACTGCGTATGGAAGGCTGTTCTCACATGAACTGGACAAGGTTGGACCGACCTCGGAGTACCAGAGCATCCTCTGGTCAACCAGGCTCTCAACCAGTAATGGTCCCTAAATATCCAGTAGAAGACAAGCCCATTTGTATATGACATTGGAGGCAATTATTTGTCACTAGTCTCTCCTTCTTATGTGATGACCTTAGTGATGATATGTCCTGGATGTACAAGGTTAATTCATTTTTCTGTGCCATCTACAATGGATATGCACATGTTCCATGGAGATGGTTGATGGGCTCTCAGAATCCTTTTTCTGGTGGGCCCACAGAATCCCAGTCCTACGCAGGAGATACTGCTTCTTGCAATTGATACCTGCTCCATCTTAGAGATGCAATAACTGGGCATTTTTGGTACAGGGACCCCATATTGCACTCAAGTAAGGTATCGGTTTTCTGGTACAGTGAAATGCAGTGTATGAATGAGGCTACTAACCCTGGATTCCGTGAATGGGAGCTCGTATTCTAGCACCATCGTAGTACACACATCCGTATGAAGTTGTTCTCCTATGACAGATCCTCTAAAATGATCCATTGTGGTACAATGATAAAACAGATAAGGCTGAAGCCTCAGACGTTTTGGCCTTTCCACAAATCCTTTAACACATGGTTTTACAACAAATGTGCTCCACCATTATACAGCTGTCAAGAGGAGAATACAGTCGTTATTGTTTTAGGGTTCTGTCCACAGATTCTTGCAGGATTCCCTAATTATTCTCCTAATCCTAGCAGGATCTTTTTGACAATGATTAGTTACTTCCTTGTAAAAAATGGAAAACGATAAATGTAGAGTATAGGAAAGGGCAATAAGAAGAAAGGTGAAGAAGCCAGGAAAGATGCTCAACTATAACTAAAAGTTACAAACTAGAGAGCAAACAAATACACAAATGATAATAGTAGTAAACCTAATACTCTATCTATACACACACATATATGCTCAGTCTACGTTTTCTTACTGCAATGTGCTGAAAAAATTTAACTGCAAAAAGATCCAGTAACAGTTAATGCTGTCTTGGCCCAGATGTACGGTACAGCCTGAATTTCCAGGGCTAGGAAATAGACTGTCATGTCGGTTTGGCTCATCTTTTAATAATGGAGGTCTCAGTGCTTGTCATTTTCTCCTTTCCTTCCTGCTATTTCTCCCCCACACCTCGCATCTTCTTCCAGTCTGTGCTGATTTCATGCATTTACTGTTACTGTGCCGCGCTGTGGATGTCTCATGCACATACAATGCGGGGTGTAAATCAGGATTTAGTTAGCGGTAACATTGACCATACCACCGCCAGAAGAAGCTTTTATTTTGGTTACTGGCACTTAAGATGATACCTAAATGTAGATTTCACTTTCTTTCTTTCTTTTCTTTTTCTCATATATCTATCTCATATCTGTCTTTCTGTCTATGAATCATTCTTTCTATCTATCATATATCTCATATCTATGTTTCTATTTTTCTATCATCTATCTATCTATCTATCTATCTATCTATCTATCTATCTATCTATCTATCTATCTATCTATCTATCTGTCTATCTAATATCTAACCTAGGTTTCCACTTTATGGATTTTTCTAAACTTCAGTCCTTTCCAAAAGATCATATTATTTGCTCATTTTGTCCCGTGCACTTTCCTGTTTTAGTTAATGCCAGGGTCCTTCCAAGAACTATTTTTTAATTAATAATTTATTTCCTTTTCAATAAAAACGTAATCTGTTGCTGCAGATGTGCCTGCACGTTGTGAGCAAGGTCCAAGTCTGAGCATAGGCCATAAGACTTGTGTGTGGAATATATCTGGTAAAGGATTCTCATGTTACAAACCAAAACTTTCAGAAACTTTTTTTTTTTTGTTGAGAAAAGCAAATCATGCATTAATAATAAAGTGTGTTTTGCCCCAGTCAGCAAGTATTATAGAAGTATCTTTTTTGGTATTCTGGCAATGGGTTTCTGAACCGCACCCTATCCATTGTATACATTTCCAGAACTTCTAACTGTTTGGATCTGGGCAGCGGCTCTCATCACTTCCTTATGATGGAAAAATAAACCATTTATGTTCACTCAGAAGTTCAGTCCCAACTGGAATTTTATATTATAACTATATATAAAATAAATTATATAAATGGAAAATTACTGGTTACTATTTTTGAGTATAGAATACTTTTTATTTTTTAACTTTTACGCAGGGTTTTTGTATTACATTTATTATATGGCTGTCTGATATTTGGTCATATAAACCACCATTGCCTAATTTTAAGGAGCTCTCCTATACCCCATCACCTCAAGATAAAGCCTGGCAAATCGTGCTTCAGGGCGACCGGGAAGTGGACTCTATGGGCTAATTGATTTAGTCAGTATGCATTTTTTTTATGAGATGTTATTTTATCTCAGGTCATACTTTTTTCTTTTTAGTTTTTTATGTTTTTCGTACTTGAGTTTTATAGTCCTGCTTTATTTATAAGTCCTGCTTTATTTTTAAGTACATTTTCTTTCTTTTAATTTTATAATTTTTTTGCTTCAGGAATGATGAGACGTACAGAAAAGGAAAGGGGGGACACACTTGATATTTGTGAACAGTTTTTATTGCATTCCAAAGAGTATTCAGGACTTTATGAAATGTTGCATATGAACAAAAGGAAAAGGAGCAATGCTAGTTTTGCAAAAATATATTTTAGTGTTAAGTGAGGAAGGCATCTGGTTATATATTGTTATATTTTTTTTTTTAAGATAATGGTGTATTATGAAGTTAGGATACTTTCACGTATATTTTAAAGGAGTAGTGCTTTTAGATGCTAGGTAATGCTAAATATAATTTAGCATTAATAAAGATTGATCCATTTTGTGGATTTACAGCTTCTACTTTGCTGTAGTTGCTTTAATATGGAATAAAAAGATAATGCGCTACATACTGCATTATTATTGTTTTTACTATTATTTTTATTGGATTCTTTTCTTTGCAAATACAGCAATATGACCAAGCGGATAAAACTAATCCAAGACAGACATACGGTATGTGATGCACAGTAAAGTGCAGAGGCAGAATGGTCCAAACAAATAAAGGAGATAATGTTGTGATATTCAAGATAATATGAAAGTCGATAATATGAAGTCGAAGCATATCCCCTAAAAGCAGAAGAGGGAGTATAATATGGCCCTCAAAAATATAGAAAGGAGACCATTAGGCCAAAGTGTTTTTTTATTTATAAAATATATTTTTTATTAAAATATGAAATGTGTTTCAAAAGTGCGAACAAATTGTGTTGTATAATGGGGAAATAAAAATTTATAATACCGTAAAATTAAAATACTGTAAAAATATAAAAATAAAAAATCAAGAAAATTTTAAATGTTATATTCAGTTAATGTTTATTTTTATTTTAGTGCAATATTATTAATCATTTTTGAGAGAAATTAAAAAAGCTGCATTTGTTTTATAATCAAATTTGTTACTATTGTATATACCGTAATTTTTTGGTTTCACTTTTGCATGATTTTCCATATACGTGCTCCATATGGTAATTTCTAGATTTTTTTTTTAGATATTTTTTTTTTACTTTTCTTATTTTTTTAAATATATGTATTATTTTTTATAGATGCAAAATGTTTCACACTGATATCTGTTTCCAGCCACAAAAAAATATTTCTTGGAATGAACTGCAAAAATTAAGCTTCCGACCAACAACAAGCACACAGGGCAGACTCGCAGGTCACAGCAGTGTGCGCCTACATTTAAACAATTTAGTGCAGACTTATCCTTAAGCACAGATTTATCCCTACAGCCTTGGCACGTACATAAACTGAGGCAACTAATTACATTTCTTTTTTCATTCAATAAAAAAGTCTTTACCCAGAAGCATGAAGGAGTAACCCAGGAGGCAGTGCAGTAAGAGAAGTTAATTTTAATAAACAGCCTTGTGGGCACAGTGCCATGTGGCTCGTACTGTAGCTGCACAAATCACTGGGAACAAGGCAGTTCTAGGGCGAAATGAGTTGCTCATGATTTGTTTCTTTATTTCTACATAACTCCCTTTATTGCTTTATTGTTCCTTTCTATTGCCAAACAATAAAGTCAGGCATTTTTTAAATGACAGCAACATATTTATTTTTCAGCCACTCTGGAAATATGGCTATGCTGCTCCACATAGTATTATATGCTATTTTCATTATTGCCTTTTGTTCTCGTGGTGTGAACATAAATGTATTGTAAAATACATTTATAAATTAATATGGGGTTTGAACTATCAAAATGTCTCCTCTAGAAGCCTCCATTGACAAAAAGGGATTATATAAATACTATATATATACATCGGTATATCCTCCCTCTGTTCAAAACCCAAATGTTAAAACAGTCTTGTATAGAAAGTGATATATATATATATATATATATATATATATATATAGTGTGTTTTTCCTTTACATATACAATATTAAATGGCTAATGTGTCTTATACTATCCCTTGTTATGTGCCCTATTAGATCACATTAGGCTAACAGAGGGAAATTAGTTAAATAGCACCACTGAAGTATTACAATGGGACACCCAATGCAAATAATGGAAGTCATGGACACAATACATCTAATTGGTCTCCACCATGCTCCCCTGAATTATCTCCTGACAGGAGGGAGGCATAATTGGTTTTCATTTTAAAACATAGGTGTAATATGTAGAATAAAATTCTTTGGTTGTATTTGCTCACCAGACAGCAGATATTTTGGTAGACGCTGTTGCTAAAGGTGATCTATAGAATCATATACATTTGCAAGGAAAAGTAGAAAAACCCCTTGAAATTACCTTAATTCCTGCTTGGATTATTATTAATAAAATGTGGTATTATTGTCATCTAAGTCACAATTAAAGACTAATTTAGAAAACACAAAAAGTGGTACTATCAGTGTCTGCTTCTAGCGCTAATTGGCAAAAACTGTCTCAATTTAGGAGATGAGATTGGGCTTGGGCTTCACAGGTGTTTTGCCCATTAAGTAAAGGCACACAAAGTCTGGTTACTGATAAATCTGTTATTCTTAAGAAAGATTGTTATAGAGACAAGTGAAGCTCAAAAAGGATATAGAATTTTATAAAGATGTGCAAGTACATCAATACATATTTACACAAAGTATCAAGAGAACTCGAGACTTTTGCTACTCTACCTAGGAGTGGGCATCCTGTTGAGAGAGAACCCAAAGAACTACAGGAGACTCCATGCAAGTGTCTCTGTCCATGTGTCCATTCTTTAAAAAATACTGAACAAGAATGGTGTTCATGGAAGGCCACCACCAAGGAAGCTGTTGCTGCAGTAAAAAAAAACAAAAAACATTTCAGCCCATTATTTATTTTATGCACTTATATAGCGCTGACATATTCTGAATCACGCTATCCCTGATAGGACTCCCAATCTAAGTTTCCTATCGGTATGTTTTTGAAATGGGGGAGGAAACCGGAGTACCCGGAGGAAACCTATTCAAACTTGGGAAGAAGATACAAACTCCATGCAGATCAAGTGACCTTGATCAGATTCAAACCTAGGACCCCAGCGCTGCAAGACACCAGTGCTAACCACTGAGCCCCCATGGTGCCTGGTCGTCTCAAGTTTTCCCAAAGCCACCTGGATGCTCTACATTGCTGGGAAAATATTCCTTGGACTGATAAGAGAAAGCTAAACTGTTCATCACAAATTTAAATCACCTTGTTAAGATTAATACTACATACCCTCACCCAAGCATCATCCCAACTGTGAAGTGTAGTAGAGTAACAATCATGGTGTGGTGCTGCTTTGCTGTCTCGTGGCCTGGACACCTTGCATTCACTTAGGTCACAATAATTCTAAGCTGTATCAGAAAATGTAAGGACAACGTTGATGGCCTCAAGTTAAACATATGTTGGGAGATGCAACACGACAACTAAAGTCCTGTCTATAACCTTAAGGTTAGTGCAATGCCCGGAAGATGGCAGTGCACACAAAGCATTCTAGAAATGTTGATAAACTGAAACACATTTGCGGAGAAGAATGGTCAAAAATTCCTCCTCGATGTTATGCAAATCTTATTGATAGCTACTGTTTGGTAAGATGTAATTGTTGCCAAAGATGATCTGCAGTTTATTAAATACTTTTTCACCCTGAATTATGGACTTTTACACAATGTGCCCAATAAAAAGACATCAAAGGTGCAATTGTTTGTGTGTTAATGATGTGCTAATAGATTAGTTACCTTGAGGGACATTTACTAAGTTCTTTACGGTGGCATAAAAAAAGTCACAAATAACGTCTTTCCTGCAGTGGTGGAGAAAAAGGGGCAGGCGTTAGCGGGAACAGGGCGTTGAGCGGCCTGCCAGATTTACTTTAATTTACGCCAGAAACTGGCGTAGGTTATAGCTAAAGTCTACGCCGAACCCTAGCTGGCGTAGACATCCGTTTCTGGCGCATGGCAGGGCAGAGATTGCCTAATTTATTAAGAGGCATCTACCTCTTAATAAATTAGGCACATCTCATGCCAGCACGGGGAGATCAAGACTGGCGTATGGGAACACCAATCTTGATGAGTCTCCACCATTTTATTTGTTTAGAATTGTGACTAAGAAAGCCATATTTTAGTAATCCTGTTAATTTCAAAGGGTTCAATTACTTTATTTTGCAACTTTACATATAGATAAAAAAATTATTATGACTAGATTCAATTGGCAGCTTTAGCCTAGTTGGACAAATTGCTTATTTTCTCCTTTAATGGGACACATAAAGGACTCTGCATGGATACACCATATCGATGATGAGCAGATTGACCACCAGGGGCAGATTGCCCATAGACCTTACAGGGAAATTTCCCGATGGGCCAATGCCCAGGGGTCCGCCTAAGCCCTCCTCACGGCCGGCCAGTGGAAGTTTTTGGGGATGTATTTTGTGCTGCTGACAGTATTCTGTGATGGACTGTGGTATTTGGCTCTGTTGGGGTGGTATAATGTGCCACAATATAGTATTGCTGGCCCTGCCTTCCTTCAATTTGGACCCGACTACCAAATGGGGCCACTTTAAGTTCCCAGTCCGCCCCTGCTGACCAGTCATTATAACTAGGACAGACATTTATACAAACAGTCCCCCCCTAGCAGCAGCATTCCTTGCCGTCAGCATTTGTTCAAAATCCCATGGCTTACATTTATTTTCACTTTGTTATCCCCCAAGCTGCAAATCGGTAACCAAAATAGTAGGAACAACTAGCTACTTCCTACCTCACAGATGTCACAAATTCATTTTGGTTCTCAGTAGTTAAAGGGGTTGTCCCAGTAATTCTTTTGTTCTTTGTATGTTTCTAACTAATCATATATAAGGAGTTTACAATTCACTTCCTTCATCTGCAGTGTCTCCTTTCTCAGATTTCGAGCTTCACATGACCTGTGATGTCATCTTCTTTCCCTGCTCTGATGTCACTGTGCTGACTACTGACTACGTCTGCTCTGTGTCTCCTTTCCACTTGAATCATTAGGAAAGTTTAACCCCTTCTACGATCAGCAGCACAGACTCAGGGCTGGAGGCTTTGCAGCTGCAGGGAGTGAAGAGACAAATGCTGGGCACAGGATCTTCCCTCTTCATCCTGCAGACACACAATGCTGACAGACTGGATGAGTTCTGCAGAGCATTGCACAAGAACAGATAGGGTTAAGATCCTATGTGTATCATCAGTGTAGTCCTACACATACAACATGCTGCTGAGTATCCCAGCAGGCAGACATGTTACTCAGGGCAGCACTGTTATTCACTCCCTTTGCAGAGCAGGAGGATGGGCAGTCTTGTTTGACGCCCACAAATATTCATGAGGAAAACCTGAGATTGTTGTAATTACAGGTAAACAAAGGGCCAGAAGAGAACCAGGGAAATGAGGAAATAGATTTTTTTTTTTTGCCTAAAACTTGCTTAGCTTATGTATATATTGCTGGCCATCAGATTTACAGTGCTATATATTTTTTTTACATAACTCTGACACCCCTTTAATGTTAGTTGTACATTGATATAAGTACATACAAAAAATTGTCCTGAACTATTAAAGGGGATGGCGGGGGAGCGTTTTTCACATACCAGTCATTCAAATAAATGGTTTGACCTTTTAGTATATAGACAGCCTGGGTCTACCAGAATGGAAGATGCTCCTACTTAGCAGCTGTGGTCCTCCTGAGCAAGTAACATCCTCTATGACATCCATACCTCTCATAGGGTGTATTAGCAAGGTTTGTCTTGCACTGTTTAGCTGAAGTTATCAGTCTTCTGAAGTTATGTCAGAGGCACGCTTGCTCATGTATTTGCTTTGAGGTATTTTTTCAGACTGCTTTAGTGTTTATTCTTGGTTTAGTGGCTTTGGCATCATTTTGTAGTTTGGCCTCTGTTGTGATTCTGTTACACAATTGAGGTCTAAACTGAAAACTGTAATATTGTACGTATTTTCAGGTTTCCTTTTTATTTTTAATAAAGTCCATTATTCGGTTTAATTTGGCATAATGACTGAGACTGTTGCTTTTCTGTATTGCCATTTGGTTGACCTTCTTTCTCATAAAACCGTTTCGCTCATTGTAGCATTTTCCCACAATTCTGGCAACGGGAGATTCTGGGTAATGGCTTTTTATTTGTCATGATTGGGCACAGATGTTACTTGTATGCCTTTTCACAACCATAATAATAATACATATTTCATAAAGAAAAACACCCCTAATTGGAAAATATGGAGATATTTCAACTGCTGATCATCGGTCTAAAAGCGAAATTGGAAATAAGCGAGCTCTGCTTGCGATTACCGATCCTGGCCTGTTTACTCCAGAGCATGAACTGGTGCCATCAAACATTGCCAGTGCAATTTCTATTATATTGAGAATACTGTGGATTTGATCATTCTGGAAGATATATTAGGTAATATTATTAAAAGACCATGCATATGGCTTAAAGAAACAATCCAGGCAAACCTAAAGAGGTTTTGTCAAGAAGAGTTTTCCTATGCAATGATCCCTTCAAAAGAAGTAATTTTAATATACAGTGGGGGAAATAATTATTTGACCCCTCACTGATTTTGTAAGTTTGTCCAATGACAAAGAAATGAAAAGTCTCAGAACAGTATCATTTCAATGGTAGGTTTATTGTAACAGTGGCAGATAGCACATCAAAAGGAAAATCGAAAAAAAAACTTTAAATAAAAGATAGCAACTGATTTGCATTTCATTGAGTGAAATAAGTATTTGAACCCCTACCAACCATTAAGAGTTCTGGCTCCCACAGAGTGGTTAGACACTTCTACTCAATTAGTCACCCTCATTAAGGACACCTGTCTTAACTAGTCACCTGTATAAAAGACACCTGTCCACAGAATCAATCAATCAAGCAGACTCCAAACTCTCCAACATGGGAAAGACCAAAGAGCTGTCCAAGGATGTCAGAGACAAAATTGTAGACCTGCACAAGGCTGGAATGGGCTACAAAAGCATTAGCAAGAAGCTGGGAGAGAAGGTGACAACTGTTGGTGCGATTGTTCGAAAATGGAAGGAGCACAAAATGACCATCAATCGACCTCGCTCTGGGGCTCCACGCAAGATCTCACCTCGTGGGGTGTCAATGGTTCTGAGAAAGGTGAAAAAGCATCCTAGAACTACACGGGAGGAGTTAGTTAATGACCTCAAATTAGCAGGGACCACAGTCACCAAGAAAACCATTGGAAACACATTACACCGCAATGGATTAAAATCCTGCAGGGCTCGCAAGGTCCCCCTGCTCAGGAAGGCACATGTGCAGGCCCGTCTGAAGTTTGCCAATGAACACCTGAATGATTCAGAGAGTGACTGGGAGAAGGTGCTGTGGTCTGATGAGACCAAAATAGAGCTCTTTGGCATTAACTCAACTCGCTGTGTTTGGAGGAAGAAAAATGCTGCCTATGACCCCCAAAACACCGTCCCCACCGTCAAGCATGGGGGTGGAAACATTTTGCTTTGGGGGTGTTTTTCTGCTAAGGGCACAGGACAACTTATTCGCATAAACGGGAAAATGGACGGAGCCATGTATCGTGAAATCCTGAGCGACAACCTCCTTCCCTCTGCCAGGAAACTGAAAATGGGTCGTGGATGGGTGTTCCAGCACGACAATGACCCAAAACATACAGCAAAGGCAACAAAGGAGTGGCTCAAGAAGAAGCACATTAAGGTCATGGAGTGGCCTAGTCAGTCTCCGGACCTTAATCCAATCGAAAACCTATGGAGGGAGCTCAAGCTCAGAGTTGCACAGAGACAGCCTCGAAACCTTAGGGATTTAGAGATGATCTGCAAAGAGGAGTGGACCAACATTCCTCCTAAAATGTGCGCAAACTTGGTCATCAATTACAAGAAACGTTTGACCTCTGTGCTTGCAAACAAGGGTTTTTCCACCAAGTATTAGGTCTTTTTTTGTTAGAGGGTTCAAATACTTATTTCACTCAATGAAATGCAAATCAGTTGCTATCTTTTATTTAAAGTTATTTTTTCGATTTTCCTTTTGATGTGCTATCTGCCACTGTTACAATAAACCTACCATTGAAATGATACTGTTCTGAGACTTTTCATTTCTTTGTCATTGGACAAACTTACAAAATCAGTGAGGTGTCAAATAATTATTTCCCCCACTGTACATGTAAGGCTACTTTCACACTCTCGTTTTGGGTTTCCGTTTGTGAGATCCGTTCAGGGCTCTCACAAGCGGTCCAAAACGGATCAGTTTTGCCCTAATGCATTCTGAATGGAAAAGGATCCGCTCTGTTTGCCTCCGATCAGTCTCCATTCCGCTGCTGCCTGCAGCGTTTTGCTGTCCGCCTGAGGAAGTGGAGCAAAACGGCTCAGTTTTCTCTGGCACAATAGAAAACAGATCTTTTAATGGTGTTCAAGACATAATACAACCGGATCCGTTCATGACGGATGCATGCGGTTGTATTATTGTAACGGAAGAGTTTTTGCAGATACATGACGGATCTAGTGTGAAAGTAGCCTAATACAATGATTGCTTGTTTTATTTTATATACATTACATCTTCCTCTTTAGTAGCACCCCCCGCTGTTTATCCTTCTGGTCTACCTTCTTCTGCATTAAGTGGTAGAGTAACATGCTCCCCGCTGTGCTGGGTTACCGGTCTCCTAAAGAAGAAGATGAAGTGGTTCAAACACCTTTCATTCAATAATCCTTAAATTTATAGAAATACATAACTATATCTCTCTGTCTAGATTATAGAGACAGCAATGTGAGGGCATTATGTACCATTTGTGTCTCTGGGGCTATATGTGAGGTACTATTTTCTATGGAGGAGAGGAAGGGTTTAACCAGAACGAACGTCACTTGGTTTTTTACAGGGTATATGGTCAACCATGTGGGTACCCAGTAAAATTTGAGATGGGCCGACAAGGAACCAAGTGGCATGGGGCTTTACTGATGCTGCTGCCATTGTAGTACAGTGATTGGCAAGATTCACATGACTGGACCCCTCCTAACAATATGACACCGATGGACCCCTCCTAAAAATATGTCACCAATGTCTGTGATCAGGGGCAGACTGGGAACTTAAAGTGGTCCTTTACAGAAGGCAGGGCAACACAAGTAAGCAGGGCCAACGCAAGCCGCAAGTAGGCAGGACCAGCCAGCAATACTGAAGTGCAACGCAAAATACCGCCCCAGCAGAACCAAATACCACAGTGCAGCATAATATACTGCCCATACTGAGGATGGTAATACAGTTGAATTCAGGAGGGCACCTGCGATTGCTGGCCAGGTGCATAAGTACCAGATGCTCCTTGCATCTGAGACCATTGATTAATGCTAGGAGCATCAGGTACTTATGCTCTTAGCATTAATTAGTTATGAGAGTATCTACATAGTAACATAGTACATAAGGCCGAAAAAAGACATTTGTCCATCCAGTTCGGCCTGTTATCCTGCAAGTTGATCCAGAGGAAGGGAAAAAAAACTTGTGAGGTAGAAGCCAATTTTCCCCACTTT
Organism: Bufo bufo; assembly: GCF_905171765.1. Taxonomy (NCBI): domain Eukaryota; kingdom Metazoa; phylum Chordata; class Amphibia; order Anura; family Bufonidae; genus Bufo; species Bufo bufo. Next base: position 80,320,048 of record NC_053391.1, read on the forward strand.
AGGGGAATAAAAAATTCCTTCCCGACTCTAATCAGGCAATCAGACTAACTCCCTGGATCAACGACCCCTCTCTAGTAACTATAGCCTGGTGTTATGTACCTAGAACGCGGCCAGGAGGAGGTCTTGGGTGACCCGTGTGCATCGGCCCACCAGGTAATTTCCCTGTAGGGTCTATGGCTAATCTGCCCCTGTCTGTGATTTATAAAAATCCTCTAAATTACTTATCTTGTATTAGCAGAAAAAAATTCTAGGGGGGAAAGCATCATTGTTTCACTAATGCATCATCAAATAGCCCTATTGAACTTGGTCACTTCCCAAGCAGCAAGCTTTGTCATTTTACTGACAACTGTGTAATTAGTTTTTAAACAAAGTTAAAATTGTGCAGTCACGTATTAAAGTGAGCAAGGCTCGAGACTATATAGCAGGTGACAAGGCTTGATCCTCAATATTATAGTTAGAAACGGTACAGTCTTGTAATAAGGAAATAAATACAGTATAGCTGCATAACGTGCAATTCTAATGTTCTAATGTACGATAGAGAGGAACAAAGGTGTAAGAAATAAAGCATATACTTAACACATGCATATGTTCCATAACAAAAAAGAACAGTTTCTACTAAAATAAAACCTTCTTACCCCTTATTTATATAGCTCTAAGGTATTCTGCAATGCTGTGCACAGATTATCACCCAGTCAGTACCCTAAAACTAAATACAGAATATAAAAAAATAAACATATCCCAGCAGTTCCTCCCCCAATCTCCCTCCTATGTTGTACCATATTACAATGAAAAATGATAAATATATAAATAAATATTCTCTCTCTGTGTCCCGGGAGCTCCGCCATGGTCCTCCTACTCCTCCTTATTGTCTTTTGCATGGTTGTAAGACTGCTAGCTGCAGTAGTATCTTCCCCCTCAACCATATCTGCATCAGGACAAAAAGATTAACCCCACCCCTTAAATAAGCCTCACCCCATTAGTCAGCAGTCGTAAACTAAATGGATCAGCAGTATGTTAACCCCTGTTCTCTGGGATTTTTACAAGATGGATCACGCAGAAAAGCTTTAAAAGGAATGTATCACCTCTGTATTTTGTCTGCCACTTAACACCAGATATCCTTTTTTTTGAGCTGTTGTTGACAACATCTAGAGAGAAGCGTTACAGCAGCCACCATTGGCCATGGACACCATAGACATGCTCTGATCTGTGCAGAGGTCAGAAGGGAGTAGAAAAGTTGTGATATCGCCTATTGTGAATGGTGGATACTGTGACATACCGTATTTTTCGCCCTATAAGACTCACCGGCCCATAAGATGCACCTAGGTTTTAGAGGAGGACAATAAGAAAAAAAAGTTTTTCATTAGACTTCAGGTCAGACCAGCAATCAGACCCTCAATGTTAATAAGTCCCTCAATCAGACCTCAGATCAGACCCCCAATGTTAATCAGTTCTCAGATCAGAGCCCCAATCAGACCCTCAATGTTAATAAGTCCCTCAATCAGACCTCAGATCAGACCCCCCCAATCAGACCTCAGCTCAGACCCCAATGTGAATGACCCCCAATCAGATCTTAGATAAGAACCCCATGCCTCTCATCAGCCCCCATATGCCTCTCATCAGCCCCCATGCCACAGAGCACATAAAATAAAATAAAAACACTTACCTCTCCTGCTCCAGATGCCGCCGCTCCTCATCTCCAGCTCGCTCTATCTTTATACCGTGGCTGTGCTATGACCTCACACACAAATCGTGAGGCCTCAGAGCACCCTCACACTGTGTGTAGCTACAGCACAGCCGACAGCCAAGGACCAGGAAGCGTGAGTACAGAGCCTTCACCGCTTCCCGCTCCTCCTGTACTAATGAGCGCCTTCATAATGGAATCACTCATTAGTATTCACCCCATAAGACACAGGGACATTTCCCCCCCACTTTTGGAGGGGAAAAATGCGTCTTATGGGGCGAAAAATGCGATATATGTGGTATCTGTTGTGAATCCTGCTTGTGATAAAAATAAGATGACTGCTGAATAGTGATCCGTACAGACTAAGAAGTGTTGCCTATTATTAGGCTTTGGGCAAGTGTGAAACTTGACCTGTCAGTATGTTTTTAGCCTGTCTAGAGGAAACCCACACAAATATGGGAGAACAAGGCAACAATGCTAACCCCTGAGCCAATTAAAGTATCAAGAGCTGAGCGAAATTCTTCTAAAGTCTGCCCTTAGTGAACTTCTAGGCTTGTTACCCATTTTCCTTCAATTTTCGAAATGTCCTACGATTCTGCATACTCCATCCAAAGCTTCTATTATTCTACTGCGCTGCTACTGTTCCACAATATTCTGCTATTCTATTTGAGAACTGAGCACGCAGCGTTTGTGACTGCAATCTATAGGCGTCAGTCGCAATCTGTGTAAAGCTGGGCTGCAGTCCCTATGAGCACCGAACGATAAAATAAATCTTGGACTGCCTCAATAATGCGTCAGGTGAGAGGATACCTGGGAACATTCAGGAGAACCCATTTATACTGTTGCAGTTTTAGGAAAAACAAATGAAAGGACTTTTAGCCAAAATTACTTTGGTTTTTGTTTCACAGTTGACTGTTTGCCATTAACTAAATATATCCTTGTGGGAAAAATGGTATCTTCTTCTTCTAATCCAGATATCGGATTAAATGTTCATTGCTGTTATTGGCTGCTTTTAAGACTAGGAGATTGTGTTTTATGTGTCATGATAAGTCTTTAAAAACTATTTTGCTTGGATCTGCACATTTGTACTTTACTGAATATGTAACATTAAAGTGAAGTATTCTAAAAATAATACTGCGAAACTGGGTTTACACTGTAATACCCCTATAATAATCTAAAGCTGTTTAGGTAGAACCACAGACGGTATTGTTGTAGAAACTGAAGCAGCATACTGTAGGTTCTTGGAGCGTTACGCAGGGAATGGTAGGTAAATCCTGGCTAGTAGAGATAAGCAAATAAAAAAAAAAAAAAGATTCTGGTCTGATTTGCCTAAATGGGCTGTCCATTTCAATTTGGTTTCCAATAAATTTGACCAGGGCTGTGGAGTCGGTAGATAAATGCTCCGACTCCAACTCCTCAGTTTTTGGTACTTCCAACTCCCCGACTCCGACTCCTCTGTATTTAATATGCAAATGTATTTTATGCATTCCTTGAAGGAAAGAAAGGCAACATACATGTCATTACCACAGAACTACTGGCTAGGAAGCTGCTGCCTTCTCCTTTGTGTGCTGATCTTCTGCTGTAGATAGGGCAGTGGGAGGATCCAGGAAGGGGCATTTATTGTAAAACATGATTTCCCTAGTAGAATCCCATAGTCATGTTTAAAGTTTAAGCTAACAATCTGAGTTTCCAAGTTTTTATAGCCTTAGCTGAATGACAGCAGTTTTTCAAATGGTTTACAGCTTCAGTCTTGAACTATTGACTATCCATTACCTTCACTTAGACAAGTGTCTCTAGTCCTGCAAAAAACATATTTACTTAATCAGTTATCAGTGAGAGGCTAGGTTAACCATGGGCCTGTAACAGCGGAACACAACACAATGGAAAGTATAAGTATTGCCGCTCCTTAACTGTGCGTTGCGTGCCATATAGTGAAGCATATGAAAAGCATGCTTCTTCATGGTCACTTAACGTGTTCGTTTTCCGGTAACGTGACGCACTGCATGCATTGGCCTTTTTTCTTACAGTAGAGAAGTACCGTATTTTTCGCAAAAGTGGGGGAAAAATAGCAGTGCGTCTTATGGGGCAAATGCTGCGACCGTCCGGTGAATAGGCTGAGAGGGAGGAGGGGCTTAGGGCCGGCATCTGTTTCTGTAATGGCAGCGGGGCCCGGTGCAGTCACTGTATTCTACTACACCGAGCCCTGCTCACTGTAGTATACGGTAATCATATCTAACTTGTGGGTATTGTTAAAGTATTCCAATCATCTTAAAGAGGACCTTTCACCTGTATAAACTATGTTAACGGAGTATGCTGCCATATAGAGCGGCGCCCGGGGATCTCACTGCACTTACTATTATCCCCGGATGCCGCTCCGTTCTCCCGTTATAGGCTCCGGTACCTTTTGCTTCTTAAGTTATAGTAGGCGGGTCTTCCCTTGTCCTGTGGGCGTCTCCTTCGCCTAGGCTGCAGCGCTGGCCAATCGCAGCGCACAGCTCACAGCCTGGGAGGTTTTTTTCTCCCAGGTTGTGAGCTGTGCGCTGCGATTGGCCAGCGCTGCAGCCTAGGAGAAGGAGACGCCCACAGGACAAGGGAAGACCCGCCTACTATAACTTAAAAAGCAAAGGTACCGGAGCCTAGAACGGGAGAACGGAGCGGCGTCCGGGGATAATAGTAAGTGCAGTGAGATCCCCGGGCGCCGCTCTATATGGCAGCATACTCCGTTAACATAGTTTATACAGGTGAAAGGTCCTCTTTAAATCTAGCGCTGTACTACTTACTACTAACTTCTTGGCAGTCAGGAGGCCGGGTGGGCGCTCGTAGCGTAGCTCACTACGTCACGCTCCTGCTCTGCCCACTTTATGAATGAAGCAGGCACCGGGCCCCGCTGCCATTACAGAAACAGATGCCGGCCCCCATTCACTACACAGGGACACTGTTATGGGGGGATCTGTGGATGACACGAGATAAGATGTTGTATATGTGTCATCCACAGATGCCCCCACAATGATTCCCCCCATAACAGTGCCATCCACAGATGCCCCCATAACAGTGCCATCCACAGATGCCCCCATAACAGTGCCATCCACAGATGCCCCCATAACAGTGCCATCCACAGATGCCCCCAAAACAGTGCCATCCACAGATGCCCCCATAATAGTGTCATCCACAGACCACCATTAGTTCAAAACCCACCAAAAGCACACCTTTTGGTTCAAAATATTTTTTTTCTTATTTTCCTCCTCAAAAACCTAGGTGCGTCTTATGGGCAGGTGCGTCTTATAGGGCGAAAAATACGGTAATTAATTATAACGTTTTGTGAATTGGGACATTTAAACTTGCTTTCTTTTTTTCTTTTATTCCAATTTAAATCTAGTAGGAGTCGGAGTCGGTTCATTTTTTGCCGACTCCGACTCTAGGTACCCAAAATTGCCTCCGACTCCTCGACTCCGACTCCACAGCCCTGAATTTGACTATCATCTATCTCTCCGATTCTCCCAAATCGAATTGCACAAAATTCTGCTATGTTAGAATCCGAACTTTTTTAAATATTTGAGTTGAATTTTTAAATTTTACCATCGCTTTGCTCCTTTCTACTGGCTGCCATAATTTTTGGTTGTTACTAAAGCTCTGCTCTCACTGCTTTCCAGTAGGGGTTCTGATAGGCTGCATGCAGTTTTGTCATCAAAAATATTTAAACTGAAATCTGATGAACCCCTTTATAAACCAATGTGATCCGACAGAATTTGCTGAAATATTTTTATTGAAATGGATCCGTAGTAGCTGTCAGGGACGACGTAAATGCAAGTTCAAAAAGAAAAAAAAAAAAAGTATAAATCACACAATTATTATACAATATGTTATACGCAAATATTATATCTGACATCTGTGGTCTTTAAATTCCTCTCTTCTAGTGGACATTACAGTGTTTCATAGGTTATTATCCTTCTCATTTTACGCGTCTATAACACTTATTTTTGGCTCGTACTATAGACCTCCAGCTGCCAAGCAGAACCCATTATATATTTATATAGAAATCATATTTTGCTTTGCTGAACACATGTGACAAAACAATAGTTCACTATGTGCAGTACGATCGATGCCAGCAATAGCACCCACAATTACCGATTTCCCTAGATCTATCCCTCCGCTGTTAAATATTGGGGTCTCTGAATATATCAGGATTGGCAGATCCATTTATTGGCTACAGCCCTCTGTTATGAAGTTCAGCAATAGTCAATAACCCGTGGCTTTTTAGGTTGTGTGTGCTTCGTGTCAGGTTATATTTTTGGTTTACTATATTAAGTGAAATAAAGAGGGAAAAAATTCTGAATTAGGCCTCATGCACACGACCGTATTTTTTTGCGGTCCGCAAAACGGGGTTCCGTTTTCCCGTGATCCGTGACCGTTTTTTCGTCCGTGGGTCTTCCTTGATTTTTGGAGGATCCACGGACATGAAAAAAAAGTCGTTTTGGTGTCCGCTTGGCCGTGCGGAGCCAAACGGATCCGTCCTGAATTACAATGCAAGTCAATGGGGACGGATCCGTTTGACGTTGACACAATATGGTGCCATTTCAAACGGATCCGTCCCCATTGACTTTCAATGTAAAGTCTGGAGTCCCTTTTATCCCATCGGATCGGAGTTTTCTCCAATCCGATGGTATATTTTAACTTGAAGCGTCCCCATCACCATGGGAACGCCTCTATGTTAGAATATACTGTCGGATATGAGTTAGATCGTGAAACCTCATTTCCGACAGTATATTCTAACACAGAGGCGTTCCCATGGTGATGGGGACGCTTCTAGTTAGAATATACTACAAACTGTGTACATGACTGCCCCCTGCTGCCTAGCAGCATCCGATCTCTTACAGGGGGCCGTGATCAGCACAATTAACCCCTCAGGTGCCGCACCTGAAGGGGTTAATTGTACTATCATATCCCCCTGTAAGAGATCAGGGCTGCCAGGCAGCAGGGGGCAGACCCCCCCCCCCCCCTCCCTAGTTTGAATATCATTGGTGGCCAGTGCGCCCCCCCCCCCTTTCTCCCTCTATTGTAATAATTCGTTGGTGGCACAGTGTGTGCCCCCCCGCCCCCCCCCTTCCTCCCTCTATTGTAATAAATCGTTGGTGGCACAGTGTGCGCCCCCCCCTTCCTCCCTCTATTGTAATAAATCGTTGGTGGCACAGTGTGCGCCCCCCGCCCCCCCCTTCCTCCCTCTATTGTAATAATTCGTTGGTGGCACAGTGTGCGCCCCCCCCCCCTTCCTCCCTCTATTGTAATAAATCGTTGGTGGCACAGTGTGCGCCCCCCATCGGCCCCCCCTCCCTCTATAGCATTAACAACATTGGTGGCCAGTGTGCGGCCTCCCATCTCCCCCCCCCCGATCATTGGTGGCAGCGGGTTACTAGCAATAGTACAATAGTAAAAGATTCATACTTACCTGGGAGCTGCGATGTCTGCTTCCGGCCGGGAGCTCCTCCTACTGGTAAGTGACAGTTCATTTAGCAATGCGCCGCACAGACCTGTCACTTACTAGTAGGTGGAGCTCCCGGCCGGACACGAACATCGCAGCAGCCGGTAAGTATGAATCTTCTACTATTGTAATATTGCTAAGTAACCATGGCAACCAGGACTGTAGTAGCGTCCTGGTTGCCATGGTTACCGATCGGAGCCCCAGCGATTAAACTGGGACTCCGATCGGAACTCCGCTGCCACCAATGATGGGGGGGGGGGGGAGATGGGAGGCCTCACACTGGCCACCAATGTTGTTAATGCTATAGAGGGAGATGGGGGGCGCACACTGTGCCACCAACGAATTATTACAATAGAGGGAGGGGGGGGGGGCGCACACTGTGCCACCAACAAATTATTACAATAGAGGGAGGGGGGGGGGCGCACACTGTGCCACCAACGAATTATTACAATAGAGGGAGGGGGGGGGGCCGCACTGGCCACCAACCTATTATTACAATAGGGGGGGGGGCGGCACTGGCCACCAATGATATTCAAACTGGGGGGGGGGGGGGGGGGTCTGCCCCCTGCTGCCTGGCAGCCCTGATCTCTTACAGGGGGCCGTGATCAGCACAATTAACCCCTTCAGGTGCCGCACCTGAAGGGGTTAATTGTGCTGATCACGGCCCCCTGTAAGAGATCGGGTGCTGCCAGGCAGCAGGGGGCAGTCTTGTACACAGTTTGTAGTGTATTCTAACTAGAAGCGTCCCCATCACCATGGGAACGCTTCTGTGTTAGAATATACTGTCGGTTCTGAGTTTTCACGAAGTGAAAACTCAGCTTTGAAAAAGCTTTTATGCAGACGGATCTTCGGATCCGTCTGTATAAAAACTAACATACGGCCACGGATCACGGATGCCAATCTTGTGTGCATCCGTGTTCTTTCACGGACCCATTGACTTGAATGGGTCCGTGAACCGTTGGCCGTGAAAAAAATAGGACAGGTCATATTTTTTTCACGGCCAGGAAACACTGATCACGGATGCGGCTGCAAAACGGTGCATTTTCCGATTTTTCCACGGACCCATTGAAAGTCAATGGGTCCGCGAAAAAAAACGGATAACGGCACAACGGCCACAGGTGCATACAACGGTCGTGTGCATGAGGCCTTACTTAAATTAATTAATTAAAACAACAAACGATAATTTTCATAGATGAAAAAACCTATATATTGCAAAAATGCGACCATTAAAGAGGACCCATCAGCAGCACCTCTGACGAGCCTGTTTAAGTTAAAACTTCTTCATGAGATAACAATTCTGGAGCATCTTTCTTAGAGCTCTTTGTTGTGCTGGTCCTCCGTTATTCCTTTTTTGAATTTCTGAATGCATTGACGAGTGGGTGTTTGTAGATGGGAGTGTGTCCCTGCAGACTAACACTGTACAAGCAGTATTGACAGTTTGAGACTGTGTAGGGACACACGCCCAACTCTTAAAGGGAACCTGTCACCAGGATTTTGTGCATAGAGCTGGGGACATGGGCCGCTAGATGGCCGCTAGCACATCCGCAATACCCAGTCCCCATAGCTCTGTGTGCTTTTATTGTGTTAAAAAAACGTTTTGATCAATATGCAAATGACCTGATATGAGTCCTGTATCCGGAGATGAGTCAAGCGGAAAGGAGCCCAGCACCGCCCCGCGTCCTCCGAATCTCCTCCTTGCTGGCTGACGTCACAGAGCTGGAGCGCCGAAATCTCACGATGCGCGAGCTAGCGCATGCGTAGTTCGTTCCCTGTGCTGATGCCAGTACAGGGAATGAACATGATGCCGACACTGCGCATGCGCTAGCTCGCGCATCGCAAGATTTTGGCGCTCCAGCTCTGTGACGTCAGCCAGCAAGGAGGAGATTCGGAGGACGCGGGGCGGTGCTGGGCTCCTTTCCGCTTGACTCATCTCCGGATACAGGACTCATATCAGGTCATTTGCATATGGATCAAAACGTTTTTTTAACACAATAAAAGCGCAGAGAGCTGTGGGGACTGGGTATTGCGGATGTGCTAGCGGCCATCTAGCGGCCCATGTCCCCAGCTCTATGCACAAAATCCTGGTGACAGGTTCCCTTTAACACCCACAGATATGGTCAGCCCACCACTTCATTTAGCTTGGATAATTCAGATGTGGACTGACAAAGCCCAGAGGTTTCAGATACAGTATGTAATGCAAATAAGACTCTAGCTGTATTGGAGGTATCCAAGTTAAACCATGAACATAATTAACCTGGCTACAGTTAACACGCTATCACTCCCATAGACATTGAATGCAGTGTCAGGGCACATGCAAAACTACCATTCCATTCAGATGGCTCCAGAACAAGGGGCTTAAGCCCCTCATTCTAGTGTTTGCCGATTTCTCATTACCGTATTTTTCGCATTATAAAGTGCACGTGACTATAAGATGCCCCCAGGTTTAGACAACAAACCATTTTACAAGAATATTTTTTACTTATTCAGCCTTCCCTGGTGGTTTGATTTAATTGAAATGTGTAGGTCACTAACTTTTGAGGTCTATCATAGAATAGGTTCATAGTTTTAGCCAGCTCCTGTTAACCTTAGTGTGTCATCTGCTGACCAATGAAACAAAAAGCAGTGGCACATGAGGTCACCTCATTGAGTGTACCTGTCCAGGTTAATGTGTCTTCTGCCATTGCCATGTAGTGTCTTGCCATGCTTGTTTTTTTTTTTTATTTACTCTCAATTTTTACTAGTACACATTTCTGTACACTGACACCCACTGTAGGCTCTGCCTGGGCTTACTCCTTCCGCTTCTGACCTCATCAAAGTCCTCAAGCTACAGCTAGTCAGAGATTTAATCTCCGTCCTTGCAGCTTGGAGACCTTCAGGATAGAGGGCTGTATTTCTCACAGTCCTACATGATTACTCTAAAGTCCTTTCCTGGCTGCAGTGATCACATGGATTGGTGTCGGGCGGGGAGAGAGTGAAGTGTGCAGGATTACGGCTCTCTCATTGATCCAGCAGAGTGTTGTATGAGCGCTCTGCCAAATCATTAAGGAAGCAGTCATGGAGGTCTGGCACTGCTGGAGTACCCTGAATGTAGACTATAAGACACAAAGTGCTACAAAGTGCATCTTATAGTTCAAAAATATGGTAGTTGGATCCCCACAGATCAAAAATGTATCACCCATCCTGTAGATTGGTGTTAATTATTTGTCATGGCATGTCCCTTTTAGCACTGGATTGCACCAAACGGAGAGATGAATGGTGTTTTTAGAAGAACGAAAAAAATTATCCTATACAGGATGAGGCAAAAATCTGCACATAACCTTTTAACTGGTGTATGTTGTAGAAAGTTGATTTCCAGTTTGTGAAAGTATTGACTGGCTGCATTATTTGGTGGAGAAAACCTTTTTGGCTGTTATTTTGAAATCCGCCATATTGGTTTTGGGAAAGGAGTAATGTGACATATCAATCTTGTCCAGAATTTACTCAGAAACACACTGGAAGTGTCTGTTTTGACCTGCCTTTACCTGTTTAGGAGTAAAGCAAGGTCAAATGTTCCTAAAGTGCTTTACACAAACTGTTGTACGTGTCCACCATTCTGCCGGCTGCTTGTTGGTTAAACGTTTAATCTAGGCCTCGTGAACATGCTGAAGAACCGCAGGTGATACTTCTTCTCAGCACTGTAAGATTTCCATTTCAGTTGAACCATATTGAGCATGGCTTTTACCTCACCTGTTTGTATGGTTTCTGGAAATGAGAGAGTCAAGATGAACCAGTGTGGTCATATGTTTCGGGGCAATGGTTAGCAGAACTGGAGACATGGTCCTGATGCCTCCAATGCCCATTCAGGACAACAACTTCTTGGATTTTATATATTCTTTTTGTTGGTGGATTTCCTTCAACAGTCCAATGGTTCCTACAAGGTTTGGTTCGGTTTGGTTTAGGAATAACTGCAAACTCGAATGGGCAGTATTAGACTGCTCTTCAAAAAATAAAGCTATGGATACTTCTAAATCTTTAGCTCCTTTAAGTATTATCTTTTGCTTTCTTATGAGGAAATAATTTTCCTAGTAAATATTAGATGAATTAGATGTGAGCGGACAGAGTGTGTCAGCCGAGTGATAAGTGGCAGAGCCGTCCTCTGTTTCCTGTCATTTTCTTTCATGATGTATATTGATTGCGCCCACAGTCTACAAGTGCCGCTAATGAAAACGAGCTAAGCCATTGATTTTGTTTTACTAAGGAGGGAGGATTGTGTATTTTCTCTGAGTGATTGTTGTCCTGTGTTATGATTGAGTTGCGTTACTGATACCGGAACGTTATTGATTTTCCTGTTTGCTCCATGTATTTGTGTTTTAGTTATTATGTTCGTCGTAAATCACTTCCATAAGCAATATGAGGTTTTTTTCATATGTTGTATCCGGAAGGGCTCTGGAGATGTGCTGTGTATCTAGGATATTAAATCTGGACAAAATGCTGTTTAGACTTAAGTTAATATCACCATGAAGAGGATGTGAGAGGTTTTTTAGGTTTCTATATTAACCACTACTACATTATGTCGGAAGACGTTCACCAACCTGATTCTATACGCTTTGCAACAATGTCACAGTCATGCCTATGAAGTCACGGATGCATTAAAACATATGGGGAAATGCAGGTTGCATGTGCCGTGTTCACACAATGCAGTTGAGCTAAATTTATGCCGTGTGTGTTCTTTTAAAGAGTAACTACAGACAGAGATTTAAGGTTATGTCCACAAGAAATGAAGATATGCGGTGGATTTGCCGAACTTTTACAGTACCAGTAAAGTAGATGAGATTTTGCCATGAATTCCGCCTACATTTTTACAGCAAATCCACAGCGCACGATGTGGCTGCACCCCGAGGGTGAGGTTGCACATAGCATAAATGCTGTGGATTTTTTTGCAGTGGAATTGCGTGCGGAAAATCTGCAGCATTTACAGAAGCAGCAAAGTATGTGAGATTTTTAAAGATCTCATCCACATGCTACGGAAATATTAGAAAAAAACAACAATGTCCGCACATCACTTTACCTGCGGTGCGGAAATGTATGTTGTGGATGTTTGCCTCAGATTTCACTTTTTACAATGCAGAGGGTGAAATCTGGGGCAAACCGGCAGCATTTCTACAATAATGTCAAAACAAAATCAAAACCATTTTGTTCAGACTTTCTGCTGTGGAAAAACTGCATCTAGGTGCAATGGCATTTAAAAAGACGCAAACTCAAGGTTTTTGACTTTTTTTATGCCAGAAAGTGGCATGGGATTCGGCTTGTTGCATTATTCTATCCAATAAACTTCACGTAACCCTGGCAGACCCATCAATAATCATGATGAAAATAATGGTTCGGAAATGCAACCTGAATTTTCCGAAAATTTCGGATTCTATCAAACCAGAGTTTTGTGTGATTTCACAAAAGGAGAGGCGAGAGAGAGAGAGGGGCACATTTACTAAGACAAGCTTTTTACGCATGTCTTAGTTTCCCCCCTGCACTGCCATACGAGTCGTCTAATTTGCGACGAGGCACGCACCTCATCATAAATTAGGCGCATCTGTGGCAGTTCATGTGCCTGGCGTAAAAACTATGCCAGCCCATGGCTGGTGTAGTTTTTTGCTAACAAATTTTAGTAAATTTGCTGGGGCTGGGGTCCCATCCCCTGGCACGCCCACACCCCGTCGCGCCCAGCTGGCAGACTCGGTGTAAAAATGGCCGTGCAACTAAATGTTGTTGCGCAGCCGTTGCCTTTATTCGGCTGAATCAAATTTTAAGACATTCGCTCATGTCTAGTCATGGATCTTGAAAAAAATCCTGTATCCTATTTTTATCATTCCCCATTAGGGATGACAAAGATACCCCGTTTGATAAATCTTGATTGGATTGTGATCCAAGGTCATGATTTATATTGGCAAACCACTTAATTGAAACAGACCCATTTGCTGGGGCCTTTCAGGAGAGGGGTCCAACCCAAGTTGTTTATGTCCCCTTTGACCAGAGTCTATGAAGAATGTATTTATTTTATGCACTTATATAGCGCTACTATATTCCACAGCGCTTTACAGACTTTAGCATCCAACTGTGCCCAATGGAGTGTCTTTGGAGTGTGGGAGGAAACCCACTCAAACACTGGGAGAACATACAGACTCCATGCAGATGTTGTCCTTGGACAGATTCAAACCTAGGACCCCAGCCCTGCAAGGCACCAGTGCTAACCACTGAGCCACCGTGCTGCCCAATGTTCCATCTCCAATGTTCCATCATTCCAAAAATGATATTGTTAACAGGAGTGAGGATCTAGAAAGAGCCTGAAGAGTAAATGAATACCAGACCTTCTGTTCTTTAGAGAGCTTGGCATTTAGAGCTTTTTATGGGACTTCCTATCTTTTATATATGTCACTGGCTGGGTAATAACCTATAGGCAAAAATGTGCCCATATCTCCTTTTATCTATTGGGCGCAATCATGGTGGTCACTGAGAGGAATTGCCAAAGGTGGTAAAATACATACTATAGAACCATGTGTAAATGCCACAGATGTCTAAACTGGATTTAGCAGTAAAGGGTCACGCTGTCATGAATTATTATTATTATTATTTTTTTTTTGTGCATAGTTCTAAGTCATCAAAGTGTGCTAGGTCAAGGAAGGAATGAGCCATCAAGTCTATTGTAACACCCCTTAGTTCATGGTGCTGGACTTATCTAATTAATAGTTCCTCCCTGGTTTCTGTTAAAGGGTTTCTGTCACCAGATTTAACCGAATAAACTAGCTGACATTAGTGATGTGCTAATGTCAGCTGAACCTAACTAGCCTATTCCTAATTTTATCTATGCCCCTGTTACTCCAGAAATATAACTTTTATAATATGCTAATTATCATCTAGGAGCGGGGGAGGGGGGGGGGGCGTTGTTCCTGCTCCTAAAGGCTCCGTTCTCCCACCTCTGGCCACGCCCTGCTTCACTACATTGACAGGGCCAGGCAGCGTTGGTCTCCTACTGCCGCATAAATCTCGCGCCTGCGCCGTCCTGTTCAGTATCCGATGCAGGCGCAGTGAGTGAGGGGCGCTCGCCAGCCGCTGGCTTCTTCACTGCGCCTGCGCGAGATTTCCCCAGAGCACAGGGCTGGCAGTTGGAGGTGAACGCTGCCTGGCCCTGTCAATCAGGACTTGGAGGGAGGCGACAAAGGTGGGAGAACGGAGCCTCTAGGAGCAGGTGCAATGCCCCCCCTGTTCCTAGAGGCTAATTGGCATATTATAAAAGTTATATTTCTGGAGTAGCGGGGGCATAGATAAAAGTAGGAATAGACTAGTTAGGTTCAGCTGACATTAGCACATTGCTAATGTCAGCTGGTTTAATAGGGATAATTCTGGTGACAGAATCCCTTTAGTCTTGAGATTCCTCCCTTGGACACGCTGAGTGTTTGTTTGAGAAACTCCCAACTCCTTTGTGGTCCTGGTGTTCCCCTCTACAAGCTTCTGCCTATTTAATCTCTCTGTTTCGCGTTCTGACCCACCTGACCACCTGAAAAAATGAAGCCCTTTGCGGGATGACAAATAAACATGTCTCATGGGCTAACTGGACGCAGACAGAGATCTCCTTACCGCTTGTTTATTTATTTTTTATTTTCTCTTCTTTTGTAGTTAATCTGCTGGATTCGAAAGCAATTCAAGGGGAGCTGGGCTGGATCTCCTATCCGTCACACGGGGTGAGTTTACTAGACTGTGAAATGGGAAAATGCTGTTTCAGAACAATACGCTATTTAATGACTGTTTCCTTTTTCATGGTACGCTGCAGAATTGCTAAGCCTCTTCTGGATGTCAAACTAAAAGAAGAAAAAATATATGTATTTTCAGCGCAGGAAGATGGTTTGTGTTTATTTATAAAATACCTTTTAGAAGTCGCATCATCCCGAGTGCACAGCACGGGGAAATTACGTGCTTTTCATCAAATCATTAACCCTTGCTGGCCTTTGGCTTTCATGGAGTTGATCTATACAGTGTGTGTGTATATATATATATATATATATATATATATATATATATATATTATCTCAAGCAGACAGCAAACTTCTGATATATAATTTGTATTTCTCGGTTGGTCAGTTATCTCATAATAGAGCAGACAGGCTAAAGCAAAACCATGCAATCCTATCGGAGGTCAGAATTAGTAAAAGGGGTTGTCCCGTGACAACTTATCCGCCCACAGTAGGACAAGGGATAAATGTCTGATCAATGGGGGTCCAACCGCTGGGGCGCCTGCCGGTCACTAGATCTGTACCCATGCATCCCGATGGAATGGATCGGCAAATACGAATGCATGTCCAATGCTCCATTGAACTCTATGGGACTGCTAGAGATACAGTACCCAAGCGCTTGTACTGGACTATCTCTGGCAGTCCCATAGACTTGAATGTAGTGGTTGTAACACTCATGCATGTCTGCCACTCTGTTCAAATGGGGCACCTGGGCCCCCGTTCTAGTAATCATCGGGGTCCCCAGCAGTCAGAACCCTAACTGATCAGACACTTATTCCCTAAGCTGTGCAGTTGGAAAACCCCTTTAAGGTGGACATACATAGCCTGAAAGTTATTCCTACTTCCTTCTTTCCCATGACATCTGCTGTTGGAGAGACTTGGGACACCCCCTTGCACATTACATGGTTGGCTGGTCCTGCCACAGTCAATGGCTTTGGCTGAATGACTGTGTATGGCCAGCTTTACAATAAATTCACACCATCTCCTTCACCAATGTGTTATAAAGGCTAAATCCTTTTAGTATTTACATGGTTGAGATCACACAGCCTCAACTGTGTTGAAAAGTCTACTGCACCTCTTAATTTAACTGCATGCAAAATAAAATTTACTCCACGCGCCTACGGCAGAAATAGGCAACCCAAGAGACATACTGATGCGTTTGATCCACTTCTTCTAAAATCATCAACAGTTGACTATAGTCGCATCTCATGCATCCAGTGGAGATGGCCTATGTCATTGCCAGCAGAAGAAAACATGTCAGAAAAATGCCATAAATGGAAGGATTAAAGGAGTTGTCTCATCACAGACATTGGTCGTAAGACAGGTGCCTCTGGTACCCGCTCCTATCTCCAGAATGGCCCCCCAAAGTGAATGAGAGCACACCGTCCAAGCAGAGCCACCCTCTATTTAGACAGTCCTGGAGGTAAATGGAGAGGTGACCACGCTTGAACTGTGAGCTCTACGTTCACTTTCTAGACTCCCATAAAAGTTATTAAAGAGCACCTGTCCTCTCCTTCACTATGGGGAGACCCATTCTAGAAATAGTTACAGGTCCCAGAGGTGAGACCCACAGCGATCTGACATTGGTGGCACGTCCTAGCTACATGCCACCAATATCTGAGATGACCTAACCCTGTTAAGAGGGCATTTCCCTTAAAATAGGAAAGATGTGTTTTTTTTAATTCAGCTATTTCTTAGTATTAACTGTTTCAGTGACAGCTGGGTGACAGCCATCATGGAGGGGCTTATTATTATCCAGATTTTCAATGCCACTGAATGCTATATTTGCCTAATCACATTACCTGCTTCAGCATTTCAGTTTGGCCAATAAGCTTGACAGCAGAAGTTACATTGGGATCCATCCTTCCCCTTACTAATGACTGATAAATAGCAACCACTTTGTGTCAGTCTATACTTTACTTTTATAAAATATCTAGAGCACAACTGGAGATGTCCGAAGCTTGCGAACCTGTCACCTCTTTGTTCTCCTATTAAAAATATGCTGCAATTTCACACCACCAAATCCGACTCCACTCATTACCAGGCGGCTTAATCCAGCTGTGTTTCTGCAGCATTAACCACATACTTGGCAGCTGACCTCAAATTCCCAGATATGTACTTGGCACTCATAATGATACTCAACATCTTTCAAGCTCGATTTTTAACCCCTGTCACTTTTCTCAACTCTCCAAAAGCCTCTGGAGCAAATTGCTGACATTATCATATAAAGCTGCTAAAGACAATGCAGTATGAAAGTTCACTCCACAACATCACTATGTATTTTGAAGGTCCTTGACCTTTCAAGGGAATCTCTCACCAGGACATATCGCTGTGTCCACATTTGCAGCCATTTTTTTTTTAAATATATATATATATATATATATTGGTCCAAATTGAAAAATAGAGCAACTTTGCAACTAGTCTTGATTAAAAATTTCCAACTATTTTGTGTCCACAGCTCCTATGTCAACTTAATGTATCCCCATGGTAACAGACTACAAAAAAACTCAGTGTAGTCTGATTCTGCTGTCATACTCCTTTCCGCCTGCCCCCAAAAATTAGGTGGATTACAAGAAGTTGTGAACAGGTAGAAGAAATCATAACTGTAAAGATCATTCTATAGTCTGTTACCACATTGACCTCACGGTTGCTCCATATTTAGTTTCAGATGCACTAGGACAATAGCCCAATAGCCTTTAACTTAATGCATCTAGCAATTTATTGCACAAACCTCTCTTCTGGGGGCACAAAAGAACGTATCCCCTGTGTAAAATCAGAATCCTTAATTTCCCATATGCCATTCTGTATAGCATTTTCGTATGTACGGTACATTGCCTTGACCATTTGACTAATTCTGATGCCAAATTGTATAGTTGTGCACTCACTTGTGGGGCCCCAAACTGGGGTTCAGAAGACCACTCAGCGAATGCAAAATCACCCACCTACTTGTTTTTCTTAAAGGGGCTTTCTAGACTCCTGATACTGATGACTTATCCTCAGGATTGGTAATTAATCACCCAGACACCAAGAACCCCCACCAATTAGCTGTTTCCTGCAGCCTCTGACACTAGAACTAGCACGTTGATTGGAACAGGAAGCACAGCTCCGTTCCAAGTGTAGTGGCCATGTCAGGTTACTGCAGCAGTGGTCCTATTCACTTCAATGGTAGATGAGCTGCAGTAACTCGGAGCACGGTCACTACACTTTGAACGGAGATATGCTTCCTGCTCCATTCAAGAGCTAGTTCAGGCAGGCAGAGAACAGCTGGTCAGTGGGGGTTACTGGGTGTCAGGCCCTCACTGATCAGATATTAATGACCTATCCTGAGGATCGGCCATCAGTATCGGGAGCCTGAAAAACCCCTTTAAGGTGTCTGACATGGGCCATTTTTACAAAATAATTCTTGAAATGTAACATTTTATTAGTCTATATATGCAAATTAGTTCTCCACCAGAAGGAAGAAAACGCTTTGTCTAGTACCATCAATAGGTCGAAAGACCAGTTTTCTTACTTCTAGAGAATAACTCATTTGTATACTTGGCGCACTGGCTGTAAGACTCCATACACCATCTGGATCTCCCCGATGAGAGCCAGTACCCCCTATAATTTACATATATGTAAAATGGGCATAGTGGTAACACCACAAGAGAAATTTTTTATGTATTATAAGATATTTAGAGATGAGCAAATCCATTCTAAATGAATCGCACCGGACCTGAGTTTTTTAAAAATTTGAGTCACAAGTCCTACGAGAGACCAGAATGCCATACACAAATGTTCTGGCCAATTGGAGCAGTTCTGATTCAAGTAGAATGGATTTGGACCAGAATCAAATCTGTGAACTGGTTTGAATCCAAATTGAATTTAGAGCGATTTACTCTTATCTAAAGCTACTATATAATAATTTTATACTATATTGTATGTGCATATCTACATACCATCTGGATCTGGTAGACAGGGGGTTAAACTAGCATGTGTATAGAGGATGACACTATTTTAGGTTCTATTTTCACTCATTAAATGTATCCGAACACAGGCAGAGTAATCCTATCTGTCCCTCCAGCACGAGTGCTTTATATCACAGGTACTTAATATATCTGTCATCATTGTGTCTGCCGCTCCTGGCACACCTCGCTGCTGACAGCGTGCCAAACCTTCTAAAATAGCATTGTCTAATCTATGAATTGTTGTTTTCTCGACAAAAAGTGCAGGTCGGACTTTGATTTCTAGACAGCTATAAAATGTCTTGGAAGTATTTAAAAGATGATGAAAGAGAAGTAGAAGCTTCCCCATGCGTCTAACATGTCCTACATCACAGAAGAACAATGTAACAAATGAATTGTTACTAATAATGATGTCTTTAAAACTGAAATGCAAGTCAGGCATGTAGTATAGATATAAAGGGCTACCCTATGAATAGAAGTAATGATGTATCTCTAGGAGAGGCCATGAATTACTCTTTAGTTGGGGGTCTAACTCCTGGGAGATCCTCCCCCGCACTTACTTGTATGAAATGGTTGCATTATCAGTAAAGGACATTGGCTGCTTTAGCTTTTCTTCCTTGCACAGCGCAAACAACATACGTATGGCAGCACACCATTACAGATGCAAATAAAAGAAACTAGGGATTAGGGATTATTTTGAATTACAGTGGTAATATAACGACTATACATGAAAAATATAAGCTCTTTGCACACATTTTTGATCAAACGTCTGTCGGGCCCGTCTACCAACGTCAAAGTGGCTTCTGCAGACGGGTACCTAACACTAACAGAACTGCCTCTCCTGGGCCTAACCTAAGCCTACAATGTTCAGGGAGGTGTAGGAACTAGCTATATTTATACTCTGCTCAGAAGGCCATGGGCAGATGGGTGGGGAGTGCTTATTCTAAAAGGGGGAGATACCCTCCAAACATAATACAAGAAAATTTAGACTAGCACATCCAAAGTCACAGGTACAAATCCATAAAGCTAGCATGCAAACAACAAACAAGAAACCTATGGCAGCACTCCATTACACATGCAAAAAAAAACACCCCAGGGCATTCACTTCATGGCTGTTCTGAAAAAGTGGCCCCTTCTTCAATAAATCATTGGAATCTATGCAAGAAGGCCCTCATAGACAATGAAGTTGTGGAGTTTTGCCATATTTTAGTGATATCTCAAATGAGTAGGGGTGAATTTTAGATTTTTCTGAATTCATGGTGATATCACAAAAGTTTTTCTTGGGCTTCGTATAAGTCTGCAGGTAAAGCTTCTGCATTAACTAAAAAGGGTATTTCAGCCGAAAGCATTTATCCAATGGATACATGGTAAATCATAGATCAGTAGGGGTCCAGTTTCTGGGGGCCCACAGTTGTTTCAAGAATGAGGTAACATATTACCCCATTGCCCTGAACTGCAAGACAGCAGCTTGTAGGGGTATGAATGGACCAGTGATTGAACACCCATCCGACCACTCCATTCAAAGTTAATGGAAGCAATTGAGTGGGGTGATTGGTGGAAGTCCTCACAGTTGAACCCCCACTGATCCAGCATTTATCACCTATCCAGTGATTAGAATACACTTTTAATTAAAATAGTTATCACAGTGGACTAACAATTCATGTTACATGACGGCAGACAACAACTTTTCTATGGAACTCATCGAAGAGATTACCTGGAACCAAACCTCCCCCCCCCCCTTCCCATGCAATTATTGCTGATTCAGCAAACAGTACTTTTCGGGAGAGGTAAAAAGCCCCATTCAACTACTTGTGTTCCAGAACTGTGTAAGAGCATCTACCCCAGTGCTGATGTATTTGAGAAAGAAAAGTCCAGGGAAATGGGCTAGAAGTGGAGGTCTCTTCTGTAATCCCCTTAAAAAGCTGCAGACTTGACATCTCAGTTCTTTTACCTAAATAAAAAAAAAAAAATCACAGAAACCTCTGATTTAGACCATCACTTTTTATTAGAAGGGTCCTCTGATGAAAAGCTTACGAGGGGTGTTCAATAGGTTATCTACCCCAGCATGTTTTGTCAGTGTTAGAGAGCTGAGTTTGTGAAGGTTGAGACATGTCTATACACACAGTAGTAGTTCAGTCTTATGAAAGCACTGGAAGTGACAGGATGGCAAGTGCAGTACGTTGCAGGTCTACCAAAAAAAGTGAGGGATTTAGAGCTTCGCTCTGTCATCAAATTCCTTACAAAGGGAGAAAAGAAGCCTAAAGAAATCCATGAAAGGATGATTACTGTATATAGTGATGATGCTCCTTCCTACAACCAAGTAAAGTTTTGGGCCAAGCAGTTTAAATGTGGTAGGAAATCAATCAATTACATGCAATGGAAGCACAAGGGGTCACCCACTCCAAAGAAATTTTGTTTGCAGCAATCATCTGGAAAGACCATGGCAACAGTTTTTTGGGACACAGAAGGTGTTTTATTACTAAAAGTCATGCCTCACAAGACAACAATTACTGGAGACACCTCTGCTTCAACAATAATGGCATTATGTGAGGCAATCAAAGAGAAACACTGTGGGAAGTTGTCGGCAGGTGTGTTGCTGCTTCACGACAATGCGCCAGCCCACAAGTATCGCAAACCACAAGCTGCTATCAGGGAATGCGGCTTCATGAAGCTTAACCAACCACCCTACAGTCCAGATGTGGCTCCAAGTGATTACTTTCTCTTTCGGAACCCGAATAAATCTCTGCATGGGCAACGATTACCTGATGATAATGCAGTCAAAGAGGCGGTAACAGGGCTCCTGCAGCAGCAAGAAGTCTCCTTCGAATCTGAGGGCATCCGATCCCTGGAGGGGAAGTGGAATAAGTGTGTTTAAGTCAAGGAAATTACACTGAAAAGTAGTAAGTTCAATTTTCTCTGAAGATGTCTTTATATTTAGGAAGATAACTTATTGAACACCCCTCATATCATAGGGTGCCTCACTATTGTTTCTACAATGATGAACCGGAATCTATGGTATAATCCAGCATCAAGACTTTGATTCCCCTGCAGCACCCCCACAGGGCAAATGAAGCATTGCACTGTTCCTATTGAAATCAGTTGACTTTCTATGTAAGATAGATGCTCTTTGTACTGTGATCTCTGAGTAATATATGACAGCCCTAATTGGGGGATTCCTGTCTATTAACTCAAAATTTCCTAATGGAAAATAAAAAAAAATAGCTTTTCTATACCAGACAAACCTTTTAAACATTTATAAGAAGTGTAGTAGTACTAATATTCATTAAAATAAATTACAAATAATAACTATATTAACCCAAATATGAACCTGAATACTGTCACTTATATTTTATTCCTCCAGATCATGTGAGAAATGGAATTTAACTGCTCTTGTAATAGCTTTGTGTGTAGGTAGCCAGACACCGCACACAATTCATTCACAAAGGGGTGGCCATATGAATTTGTTAATTCCCTGATCACCTTAATTTTATATCAAGAATTTGCTATAAAGAAATGATATGAAACAGTGCGGGACTGGTTAAAAAGTTACACGTCTTTTTATTATTCCACCAGTGAAGATAAACCACATATGTAAAGTTAATCTAGAACCTGCGCCGGTTGAAGAGAAATACATTTGCAGTAGATCTATAAATGTTATCCATCGAGGTCTAATAAATTATAGAAAAAGTGAACACTATATCGGTATATCTACCATACATGTCCCCAGGTTTCATTAATAACAATATTTTATATTTCCTACTGGTTAAAGATAATTTTTTTTTTATAAAATACAATTGGCCAAGATAGGAAAATAACCTTTGGATATATAGTCATATTTAGAATTCTTCAGTGGTAACTGCCACATTTCTCTTTAAACTCATGTAATGACATCATATAAGCAAGTCACTCTAGTGATGTCATGATTCACACATCACGTACGTGAGCTGGCTTTGATTGGCTGTCTAGCTCACATTGAGTGTGGGAATTTTGAAGAATTCCAAATGTCTGTGTGCTCAGAAGTTTAGGATTTTCCCATCTCTTTTATTATTAGGCTACATGCACACGAACGTGGTTCGTTTCCTTGTCCGATCCGTTTTTTTTTGCGGCTAGGATGCGTGTGCTGTCCGCATCAGTATGTCCGTTCCGTAGCCCCGCAAAAAAAATAGAACATGTCCTATTCTTGTCTGTTTTAGGCATTGTTACAATGGATCTTCAAAAAAAAACAAAAAACGGATGGCATACTGATGTCATCCGTTTTTTTTTTTTTGCGGACCGCAAAACACATACGGTAGTGTGCATGTAGCCTTATACAGATAGATAATGTATATCACCAGCACACTATACATGTAAATAGCCCTGAATCTGAGCTAGCAGAGACCATATTAAAGGAGTGTTCCCTTTTATATATTGTCAGCTGTATATTCGCATTGTCAGTCAGGAATGAATGAAATCCAGGCAATGTCTCAGTCTGTCCTTTTCTCGTTTTATCTTACTTGGCACCGTTGACATTGTTAAAGTCCAAAAATAAAAATCCTGTGAATAAAAAAAATCCCAGTCTTGTATTCATTGATCTACATTGCAGGCGAAGTTTAGTAGTCGGGGCAAGTACATGTCAGCACTGTCAGCTGAGGGCCCATCACCGGTCGGTATGAGTTATCTAGTCTCATAGGTGACGCAAAGAGCAATTATTGAAAAGGTGACTCCACAATGAATAACTGCATTCACTAATTCTTTATCCTTGGTCTACATCTGTATTAAGCCTCATTCACACGTCAGTGATTTCCATCAGTGATTGTGAGCCAAAACCAGGAGTGGAGCCTCCACAGACATAAGGTATAAGGGAAAGATCTTTACCTGTTCTGTGTTTAGAGCCGCACCTGGTTTTGGCTCAAAATCACTGATGGAAATCACTGACCGAACACTGACGTGTGAATGAGGCATTAAGGATGAGAGAAGCGATTTTCGGATCCTAGATCTAAAGTCGCTTCGCTCAAAACTTTGGTTTAATGCTGTACATGCAGCGATCCCCTCCGCAGCCTGGGGAGGACCGATCTTTATACCATCGCTCCTCCCCATGCTGTCCAGTTGTTTCCCGGCAGCAGATCATGATTAGACACCACGATCTGCCGCCTGCACACGATTATTTTTAACCTGTCAAAAGATTTGGATTGCCCGATGAATGAGCGTTTGCTGATTCATTGGGCAGTTGGCGTCAGTATTAGACTGCCAGATAATTGCTAATGACCGCTACTATGAACACTCATTAGCGATCATCTGCCGAAAACAAGGCAGGTGTAATACAGGCTTTAGACAGTACCCATGGGGGGAGGAGAATAATTTTGGGATTCAAAGCCAATAAATAGTGAAGTCATACACCTCCTCTTAGGCCTTGTACTAGGCATTACACAGTATATTTATTGTGCTACAGTAGCAGGGTTTCTTTAAAGGGGTTGCCCAATTGACCTATCATCAGGTTCATCAATATTAGGTCGGCAGGGTACGAATACGGGCACCACCACCCAGTGGCGTGCCCAGCGGCGGCGGGGGGGTGGTCCGCCCCGGGTGCTGGCTGAGCCGGCACTCAGGGGGATGCCAGTCTGCAGGAAGAGGGGGAGAGAATCGCTGTGAGCGCTGTGCAGTACTTACCGCTCCTCCTGCTCCCTCTTCGCAGGGCCCGCTCTGCTGTGTCCTGGCTGCCTGCAGCGTCAGGACGTACAGAGCGCACTCTGACCTGACGCTGCAGGAGGTCAGGTGACTGCAGCGCGGGCCCCGAGAAAAGAAGACAGCCAGGACAGGGAGAGTGGCGACAGGAGAGGTAAGTGACTTTATTATTTTACAGTCTGATATGGGGTCTGGAGAGGTCTAATGGGGGGTCAGGAGGTCTGACTGGGGAAAGGTCAGGAGGTCTGACTGGGGGGGTCAGAAGGTCTGACTGGGGGGTATGGGGGTCTGATTGGGGGTCTAGAGGTCTAATGGGGGTCTGGAGGTCTGACTGGGGGGTATAGAGGTATAATGGGGGTCTGATTGGGGGTCTGAAGGTCTGACTGGGGGGTCTAGAGGTCTAATGGGGGTCTGAAGGTCTGACTGGGGGGTCTAGAGGTCTAATGGGGGTCTTATTGGGGGTCTGGAGGTCTGAATGGGGGGTCTGGAGGTCTAGTGGGGGTCTGGAGGTCTGATATGGGGTTCTGGTCTGAGGTCTGATATGTGGGTCTGGAGGTCTAATGGGGGTCTTATGTGGGGGTCTTATCTGAGGTCTGATATTGGATCGGGGTCTTAAATAGAGGTCTAATGGGGGTCTGATCTGAGGTTTAAAACTGGGGTCTTATATGGGGTCTGACATAGAGGTCTAAAGGGGGTTTGGTCTGAGATTGGGGATCTCATTTAGTGTTTTATATGGGGGTCTGATCTGAAAGGAAGGATGTTTTTTTATTTATCACTAGCGCAAAATATAAAGGGGTGTTTTTGTACTGACGCACTGTGTGGTACCAGTATTTTCAGGGGGACTGTTTCTGAGGGAAAGTATTGGGGAGCACAGTGGACACAGTATTGGGGGTGGCAGGATGGGGTGTTGAGAAGGTGGGAGGATGATGATTGAAAAGTAGGAAAGTAAGATGTCTGTTAAACTCTGCAGAGACGAGGCGCGGCTGAAAGAAGTCACCAGGGCGGTCTGGTCTAACAGGAGAAGAAGAGGAAAGAGAATATCTACATCAGAGAAGAGAAGTCACTGTTGTCCGCTTTTTTGTTTTGTTTGTATGAGCGCTGCCTTCTCTGCTCTGTTTACCTGCTCATCACTGCAAATGCTACGGCGAGCAGGTGAACAGAACAGAGAAAGCAGCTCTCATATGAGCGCTGCCCTCTCTTCAAACAGCTGGGGGCACAGAGGGCATTACTACTATAGAGGGGGCACCAAGGGCATTACTAATGTGAAGGGGGCACGATGGGCATTTTTACTATGGAGGGGCACAGAGCTAGAGGGCATTACTACAATGAAGGGGGCACAGTAGGCATTATTATTGTGAAGGGGGCACAATGGGGATTTCTACTATGGAGGGGGCACTGAGGGCATTACTAGCATAGTGGGCATTACTACTATTATGGGGGCATAATGGGCATTATTACTGTGAAGGGGCATAATGGGCATTATTACTGTGAAGGGGCAAAATGGGCATTATTACTATGAAGGGGGCACAGTGGGCTTTATTACTATAAAGGGGCACAATGGGGATAATTACTTTGAAGGGGACACAATGGGGATTATTACTGTGAAAGGGGCACAATGTGGGCATAACTACTGTGAGAGAGCGCAATGTCGGCATAACTACTGTGAGGGGGCACACATCTGTACAAAACTACTGTGAAGGTTGTACAATGAGGGTAATACTACTGTGAGGGGGTACAATTTTTTTTAAGTATTGGGGGGTGCCAGAGAAAGGACTCGCCCCAGGTGCCAAACACCCTAGGCACGCCACTGCCCCCACCGTTCAACTGTTTGAAGAGAATTCAGCACTCCTGGTGTAATTACAGCTCCTCCTTTCTATTCACTTGAATGGGACGGAATGTGACTACAATTACTCTGTACCATTCAAGTGAATGGGGCAGAGGAGCTGTAATTACATTGCTCGCCGCTGCAATGCCGACGGCAAGCAGATAAACAGCGAAGAAACTGGAGGGCTCGCAGGATCACTCTATTCTCTTCAAACAGCTGATCGGCAGGGGGCCAAGAGTTGGACCTATCCTGAGGATAGATCATCAATATAGGAAACCAGACAACCCCTTTAAGATCCACCACCTTGTTGGATTATTATTATTATTATTATTGTTGTTATTATGGACAATCCCTTTAAGGTCATCATCTTGTGTGCAGAGATGAATCACTCAATACTAATGAACGTTTCAAGGTTGTATGAACTTTTTTTTCCACATTTCATGATCATTACATTCTTGAATTCTTAAATCACCTAAAATACTCTACCTCAAAATATTCAGTCACACCAAAAAAAAATGTACTAAACATAAAATCTTAGCTTTTGCTGCATCTTCTCTTTTGGAAAATCTGTTGTCTTGTGATCAGCTGTTAATATGCCACTTCCACCGCAGTTATCAGACAGGAGTAAAATATGGCAGAAATTATTGGCCGCCTGGCTGAAAACATTGCTTGATGTGTTAACTGTTGTGTTGCTGTGAATGTGCTGTAGACTATGCAAACTAGACAGCTTGATCCAAAAACAACAGAAATGGTGCTGGGTGTGCAGGGAAGCTGAGTGATTCAAAAAATATACAAACATCACTCCTTCAAACGCTAGATCACGTTCTAATGGATCTATTATCAGGAGATACTCAAAGCCAAAATTCTTAGTGTATATACCATCAATTCAAGGGCGTTTTCAGTACAGAGTGATGACTATGGAGGACTGATAGCCACCACCCAGATATATGGCAGCCTGCATGAAACTGTACAGAAGATCAATGCCAGTTCCCTTCTCTCTTCCATCAGGTCATCAGAAGGAGCAACAAGCGTTAAAAGGGTTTACCGAGAATTTAGAACTGATGACCTATCCTCTGGACCCTAGCCGATCAGCTGTTTGAGAAGGCACCGACGTTCCTGTGAGTGCCGCGGCCTTTCCCATGCTTACCACAGTGGCTGTTCTTGTTATCGCAGCTCAGCCTCATTCACTTCAGTGGGGCTGAGCTGCTCCTAGGCCATATGATGGATGAACGTGACATCACTGGCCTAGATGAAGCTGGAGAAGTCTGCGGGGCTACTGTGAGAGCCTCTGCTGGAGGACAGGTCATCAGTATTAAAATCTCGGAAAACCCCTTTAAGCACTCCCATTCTGAAAAAGGGATGTCATGTGATTGGAAGACCTAGATCTAAAAGGGGGGGGGGGCATCCAAATTTTGGTAATAGGACATGACTTCTCTATATGTGTCCCTAAAATAGTTTGCCATCAGTTTTGACCTTGCTAAACTGCTGACAGCACTAGCTAGCAGCTGTTGAGAGCAGGACAAACAAGCCTTTTGTCATCAAGAGTAAAGAGAATTTGAAGTTTTATTCTGCAATATTCAGCTTTATAAGTGCACTGCAGACGGAGCTCCACACTGATGTTCCTTCTGGATTGAGCTGCTTCACAGCCCCCTCCCTCAGCTGTAGTGGTCTCCTGTTTGAATGTTACTGCTGTCACTTAAAGCAGAAGAGAGGGACTCAGAAGCAGCTAAATTCAGAGAGGACTTCACAGTGAAGCTCCATCTTCTGGGCCTTCAAGGAGCAGGATTTTGCAGAATAAAAGCAAACACCATGATCATGAAAGCTCCAAAAAAGGTATGTTTATCTTGTCTTCCTTGTATCCCCATGCAAAGTGTAACATGTAGTGAGTGTGGACCCACTGTGCCAACTAACGATTAGGACTTACGGTATGACTTAGGGTTATCCCTAAGGGCATTATGCTGGTGCCTCCTGATTTTCACCATTTAACCCCTATACAGGGATCTGGTCTTCACTGCTGGGGGGCCACCAGGCCGCTACCTCTTGAGGTAGTCCTGGTGTAGTTGACAGCTGACCCACAGGGGTCAGAGACACCAGTGTAAAGCACTGAGGGGACAGGCAACAATCATAGTCAGGAAACAGGCAGAGGTCAGGGCAGGGAGAGCTCAAGCCTTTCTGGGAAAGCAGTCCGAGCTCAGGGCAGGTGGCAATGAATCAATATGGAAAAGATACTAAGGCCAGGGCAGACAGCGGAGTAACAGGTAGAGGTATGGTACACGGGCAGACAGACAGAATATCACAACTTTACTAGTAAACTAGAAACCTAAAGTTCAGGCCTTATATTACCCAGGGGCAGCTAGCCATAGGCTGAGGAAGAATTTGGATGCATTTGCTGGTCCTTTAAGAGGCTGAAAGTGAGCATACACATACCCTATAGAACAGACCTAGAAGCCTATAACCCAAGCAAGGAGGGATGGCGGATGCCAACACCACATAAAGCTAACTTTACAGTAGGAAAAGGTTTGTGTCCTCAAGTCTCTTACTCCATTTAGCTGTAAATAACCCACATTGATAGTGTCCAAACGTCACCGAAGGCTAAAACTGGAATGATTAAGAACATGGAACATATAAACAGAACTTGTTCCAGAAGTATATATTCTGGGGAGCTCGCCAAACTTGGTTTTGACAACTTTTATCTTCTTGATAAATTGTTGTATATTATTTTGCCAGGAAAGAAAGCCTAGAATGTATGGTCAGCGCTCGGAATTATTATATAGTCTTCATGGATGTTGAACATTTCTAATTTTCTGTGTCCTATGTTCTTACTTGTAGCAGTTTTTTTTTTATGTGGAGGGAATAATCCCTTCACAGAAAACCATGCGCATGTAAAATACTCCTGATTGTAAAGCAGGACAGCTGGGACTGAGACCTCCTCATCCTGTGCTCCTAAATTAAAACCTTAATGGTGCATGGTGGCATTTTCTCTGCATGGACCAATGGTCAGACAGCCTTTACAGTTCGGCCATATGAGGTGGATTTTGCTACAGTATGTTTTGCCGTGGAAATTCCACTGCAGATTTGTTGCGGATTTTGCTGCAGCTGAGAATTGCAAAGGGTGAAATCTCTTTTAAATCTCATCCATTTTGCTCGTCCTATAAAACACTATGGATCCTGTGTGGATGTATGCTGAGGGTGACGTCCTATGTAGTGAGACGGGAATTGCTGTTTGTTAAAGGGCACATGAATTTAAAATTCTTTTTATTTTTACCCCCCTATCTGGAGGACTTTCTTACCTTTCTGTGGGTGATCAGT
Source organism: Bufo bufo (assembly GCF_905171765.1). Lineage (NCBI taxonomy): Eukaryota > Metazoa > Chordata > Amphibia > Anura > Bufonidae > Bufo > Bufo bufo. The sequence goes on from NC_053391.1 coordinate 80,349,704, forward strand.
AGCTCATCAAGCGCCTGCATCTCCCAGGATGCATTGCAATAGGCTCTTGTTAACCTCTTCCTCCCCTGCAAAGAATATAGGGGGTAATTTATTAAGACTGGCGTTTTAGACACCGTTCTCAATAAACTCTATAGCTGGCGGTGAATCCGGCGAAGTAATGAAGAGGCACCGGCCTCTACATAACTTCGGCGTATCCTGCGCCAGTCTGAATGTAAGTAGGCTTCCTTGCTGTCCTACATTTAGACCATTTTCTACATCTAAAAAAGGTGTAGAAAATGATGAATGAGGCTGTCCCCGCCCGTCCCATGCCCACTTATTTAGACCTGGCATGAGTGGGGAAAAGTCACAGATTGAGGCGCAAATAATTTTTGCTCCGCAATCTGCGCCAGTAATACGCCTAATATATGTATTTCTGGACAGTAAATGGCCCCCATAGTCTCTTACATATATTCCCAAATATATATATGGCATATGCGCCCCCCCCCCCCCCCGCATTTACTTCTCCCCTGTCTAGAGATCTAGCTATATATTTTTATGAATTTAGTAGTAGGGATGAAGGAGTGAAACACTTCATCTTCTTCTCTATGAGATCATTAGACCAGCACTGAGAGGAGGGGAACAGAGCAGGGAAGTTATTGAGTATTTTCGTGCACCACCAAGGAGAGGAGAAGGTGGACCAGAAGGATAAACAGCAGGTGGCGCTGCCGAGGGGCAAAATGTAATGTACATAAATATTTACTTGGCAAAATACATTTGGATGTACAGTGTATTGCTATGATACTTCATTTGCAGGTATTCATGCATAGAGTAATACTTTCATGGGCGGCCATTAGCAAACAGCAACTCATTGACACTTCTTAAATGGGTTGTCCGGGCTTTTTCTGTTGAAGACCTACCCCCAGGATAGGTCGTCAATATCAGAACCCCAGGCGATCAGCTGTATGAGGAGACTGAGAACGCAGTACGCAGTCCCATAGACATACAGTAGTGAGCAGGAAAAGAGAAGGGAGACAGCACATGTGCATCGCGCACACAGTCTCCTCAAACATCTGGGTGCCGGGCGTCAGACCCCTGCCGATCTGATACTGATGACCTATCCTGTGGATAGGTCATCAATAGAAAAAGCCCGGACAACCCCTTAGCACTTTTATTAGTATTAGTTTCATTAGCAATCCGCACAGACCAGCAGCTTTTGTCTGCATCACGGGCACATTTTTCATCAGCCACAATGTGGGACATCTACGTATAGGTCTTCTGCATGCTGCTCTGTGTGCTGCACATACTATTCCTCCATATGGTGCTCCATGAAGTGTTGTGAGTTGGAGAATATACAGAATCTGACATAAAGAAGATCCCTCTGCCTCCGTATGAAATTAGAAGCATACCGTTACATTGCCTATTTTGCCCCATACAGCTCAGATGGTATAAAGCCATATTACGGCATTTTTAAATACTTGTAAATTCATTTTTGTACCATTTGTTTGCATCTTGTACATGACTTTTTTTTTTTTTGCAAGGAGGAAACTGTAATATTAGGCCTAAAACCCATAGTAAACTTGGTGCTACTTACCGTGATAAACTTTTTTTGCCACAGTTTCCACCAGAACTGTGTCTGGTTTTACTTGTCTGACAAACACTAGCAGAGAAAGAAAAAAGATCACCTGAAAACCTAATGCGATTGACGAAGTATAAACTACTAGTGGTGCTTGGTTGATGATCACACAACCAAGGATTTGCCCCCTTTATTTTGGGTTCTGCAGCAGGGTCACCTTAATACTGGGGGGCATCTCCCCTTCCTGCGATACAGGCTGTCACTCTGGCATGCTAACGGTTATACAGATGCTGGATATCCTCCTGTGGTACATATGTAATTCCAAGCTCCTTCAATTTGGACCCGTAGTTCATCCAATGTGTTTGTTGGCTGCTGTGCGTTTGAGATCCATTACCCTATCCAGTCCCAGACATTCTTGATGGGGAAGAGATCTGACAATCGAGCTGGCGTTGTGTAGCGTGGGCAGTGTGTGGGCAGGCGTTATCCTGTTGGAACAACACATCTCCTGAGTAAAAAAAGGCAGTAGGACTGGCTCCACAATGTTCTGGACATACCGTAGGCTGGTCAGTGTTCCCTCCACGGCCGCTGTAGCTAATGGCCCTCCGCGTCATGACCCTGTGTGTCTCTGCACTATGCATTATGGCAGTGCGCGCTCTGCAGCCTTCCTGCAAACTCTGATGGCCATCAATGGCAAACAGAAGTTTTCAGTGATGAATGAAGGTTCTGCCTTGGTATTAGTGATGGCTAAATCAAAGGCCATCGTTTAAAGGTTTAAAAAAATCTAAATTTTTAACATGAAGAAATTAATTGTTAAATTATGTACGAGGAAGTTAAACCAGGTTGTATTTTTACTGTATCCACATTTATATTTTTATGAGTCAGTGTTAAGTATTTGGTGACATTGATTGACATATTATTTTAGTCAAAGATGCAACATTTTGGAAACAAAATTTAGCTGGAAAATATAAAACCATGCTTATTATTACACAAAGGCTCAATCATAGACTTAAAATGGTAATTGCCATCTTAGACAATGATGACATATCGCTAGGATATGCTATCAATGTCAGATAGGTGCAGGTCCCACCTCTGGGACCTGTTGCTATGTCCAGAACAGGCCTCGGAAGTGAAGGAGAGCATGCTTCGCATGTGGAGCGTGCTCTCCATTCACCACTATGGTGGTTTTTGAAAAAAGTTGAACCAGTGTGCTCTGCTATTTTTGAAAATCGCATACCGGTGAATGGAGAGCGAACCACTCAAGTGTGGCCATCTCCCCATTCCCCGCAATGGGAGTGCCGGAAATTGTCAAGCTAGGACTCTGCCATTTTCAGAACTCCCACAGTAGTGAATGGAGGGTTGGCTGCTCTCCCTTCACTTCGCGGGGCCCGTTCTGGACATAAGAGTCGGTCCCAAAGGTCCTAGCGATATGTAGTCAATGTCTAAGATGAGAATACACCTTTAATTATAATTTCTGTCCATGTTCACCCGATAGTCTCAGTTTTTAAAACTTGTAAAAAGATAAGCCAGCATAAAATAGCCCTGCATCGAACAATCCACAGAGCTATAATACCTCCAAATATTTTTCATGTGTGGTCAAAATCTAATCCACCATAATTGGAAATAGTATAAAAACAGAGAGCGTTCCTCTAAAGACATTTGTTCCTGCCATGTCATGGAAGGCTGGGCGCACAGTGGTATTTACAAATGGTTAGTCTTGCTGAATTCTATTAGCGACTGGTATTTGAAATGATTCCCAGCAGAATGGGGAAGCTGAAGGCCCAATATATCACTGTGTCTGTTGTAGGCAATATGGCTGCCTCTCTGACGTGAAGTGGCAACAACAGGCAATAGTAGAGAAATTTCACACTGCAGCAGCTCTCGGCCTCGGGTGTTTCACATTGCAGGCTGCCTGTGCATTGTTGGCATCTGTGCAAAACAATATTTGAATATTTCTACTGCAAAGTCAATAGGAGGCCCAGACATAAATGAAAACAGACTTGGCAACGTCTGCCTTCCATATCTTGTAGTATAGCAGACAGGAGACAGAATGCATGACACATGCTGCCGTTTACATCACCCTCATTCATTACTTCCAACTTTGGTTATGTGTGCAACCGCTGATGCTCCTATTAACGTCTGCCTTACAAAACGCTAATAAAAAAAAGTACGAAAAATAATTAGGTTTAGGGTATTTGCCAAAAAATATTAAATATAAAGATAAAAATTAGTTCAGAATTAATGAGCAATTGTTATGGCACAGCCTTCACCACTAGCTGGGTCAGACTATAAAGAGTAATAGAATAGTAGATGCTTGTCCAACCACTGGAGGGTCCATCATTAATCACTAGAAAGGGGTTCCTGAACCCCACTTTCCTCCTCACTGCCAACCACAGTGATGATCAAGTACGCAGGCTGCTGCACCATTTACAGTCCATGGGACTGAGTATAGCGCTAGGCTATCTCTACCATTGATATTGAATGGAGTGGTAGTACACTTGCATGACTGCTGCTCCTCACTGCAGTTCAGGACCCTCTTTCAAGTGATTGGTGGTGGTCCCAGTAGTGGGGCCCTCAGTAATCAGACATATATCACCTATACTGTGGATAGCTGATAAATGTTTATGGTGGGACAGGGTTATTCCAACCATAGACATGTATTGTGTATCTGTAGGATGTGCCAGGTGGGGCAGTTCACAATGCCACCAGGCTGCTAGAAAGGCAGAGGAAATAGGAACAAAAAACTAAGGCAAACCTTGGAGGTCCTGAACCCGATGGAAGTTTAGTAACAGAATCCTGAACTATCAAGTATATTTCAAAGTTTTGGTCTCCTCATATGTGGCATAGGGACTTTTGGGGCCTTCTCAGCCTTTGGGGCATATGAAAACGTTTAATTTGCCTATAGTGCACACCTTGACTGTCCAGTAGTCCTGAATATCTCGCACCTATCCACTGGGTAATATTTCATAGTGCACAATTTATTCTGCAACATCTTGCTGATCTCCAAACAACACACAAGGAATCCTGAAGATAATGTAATCTATTATATCTAGACTTGGACCTTCTAATTTGTGAATGGAAATATTCTTGTCAAATAGCAAATAAACAGGAATTCTAAATGGATGTTGGAAATTTATCATACCTGTAGAGATGAGCGAATAAATTCGAACAAATCAATTTCTCATTAGCAAGAGTTCTTCACCTGTGAGAGGATGTCCCCAAAGATGAAGAAGCTCTCACCGGCCTTTTGATTCACCGTGCCAGACATCTCGCCTGGCCATCTTGTGCCTGCTCCACAGCTCTGAGTAGGGGCAACTGTTCATGCACCCCTGCACTTCCCACTTCCGGAAGCGGAAGCAGAGAGTCTGCACTTGAGTGACACAGGCTGGAGATTGTCAGGGCCGGTCGAGATGTCCAGTTCTGTCACTCAAGAGGCAGGTGGGCACTTCTTCACCTGCAGGGATAGCCCCTCACAGCTGAAAACTCTTGCTGATAACACAGATGGATTCATTAGAATCGATTCGCTCACTCCTTCATATCTGGTGCAATGGAAAAAAGGGAGACCTTGCCCATAACGACCAACCAGATCCCATGTCCTTTTGAATCGGTTGCTTTTTCCTGTTTTTGATCAATCTTCACCATTGATTCCAGACAATACTATATTACACTAATAGAAAGTTGTCCACTAGGACGTAGTTCTGAAGACGCCACGAGTCAAAAACTAACATTTATGTAGGAACGTAATTGACGTTTAAATCCGGCGGTTTTGTCTGATTTCCTCAGGCATTTTCTGCTAATGATTTGCCCGAGTCTCATGGAATTGGACAATATCTGAATTGTTCCGTTTCATCACAGGTATTACAACATAATAAATTACGTGCAAGAAAACCCCATCTGACAAATGGCTCCATTGGCTGAGTGCTTTAGTCCCTCTGAGCGCTGCTAAATTATAGGTTTATCTCGGCCGTATTCCCCTCACTTGTGCGCTTGTGCTGTTCCTCATTAGTTGTGGTATCTTCGCTGGTGAAAGAGATTCCAGACAAGTAGCTCGGATTCTGCCCAGGCCCCACTCGGGTAACGCCGCTGCGCTGCCATATTTTATTATATCTCTGATCGATCATTTTTCCATTTGTAGAATAGATTGGTGTCGGTTGCGTTTCGCTTTCCAGCGGTTAAGAAAAAAAATGCTCTTGAGCTGCTATTTCAGAAATCCAGTGAGCGAGCGGGGATTGTATTCAGGACAAGTGCGGCATACTTCCCAGCCTTTGCCGTTTGCTTTGAAGAACCATCATTTCCCTTGTGGCTTCGACTTGTGTTTTTTTCTCAGTCTGTCAGCATAAATGAAGACCACTTGTGGGAAGTTATCGTGGTGTAGACAGTCAGTTTTTTATGCTGTGTAGTCTATTAGATTTGAAAATGTCCTTTTTTATGTTACGTCTGTGCCCTCCAGGGGTTTTGGCAGAAATATATAGCGATGTTTGTAATTGGACTGGTCTGTAATGGCTGTAGACGTACAGAAAACCATACATCTATTTACTCAGCAGCTGAATAGGAGATAGGAAAAAGTGATTTGTAGGTGATTCTGGATGTAAAATACACAGTTACAAATCAGGTTACAAAATGGTCTATAGCAGCCAATCACAGCACAGCTTGCATTTTTCAAGCACAGAATATGAAATGAAAGCTGTGATGTCATTGGTTCATTATTTTAAGTCGCCTCTGACTTGGTTGGACATGGCCACCTGAGTACCAAAGGATCTTCTTGCACGTGACCTCAGTCCAGGCTCTGACGTAATAGTGGACCTTATTTCAAAGGTCCAGCAGAAAACAAACCCATTTGGAGCTGACTTTGGAAATGATCAATTGTCACTATGGGCTATTTCTTATGCATTTTTATTCAGTAATTCAAATTATATTTGTGTCTTTTATTTTCATGTTTTTTTTATTTTTATTTTTTATTTTTTTATAAATGGAAAAATGAAAAAAAAAATGGAAAACCATTACCTGTTTTTTGGCTAGCACAACTAGCATCTACAGTACTTTTTTGCTTCTAGTGGTGCTTTTTTATTACATGTAATTTAATTTTATGCCCAGCGATCATATATTTATCACCTACCCTTTAATAACCTGACAGTTCTCCTGACATTCCTTTGTTGTTCCTTCTAGAAATATATGAATACAGGTATTAAGAAGGAGTTTCTAAGTGCATTGCTGCCCACAGAGATGGCAAAATTGCCCCCCCCCCCCCATCTCTCATTATAATAAAAGATTTTAAAAGGGTTATCCAACAGTATAACATTATATCAGACCTCACAGAGTGGGCGACCCGGCGATGGTGATTATACTTAACTAATCCCCGCTGCGGGGTTCTCTTCACCTAATTGGCGCACCAATATCAACATCCTGCTGATGGGGGCAGCGATTGGCTGCAGCGGTGACCTGCTTCCCTTGCATGTCACATGTCGGGATGTTGATTTCTGTGCACCAGGAAGATGAAGAGCTGACCGAGGAGCAATAGAGACTGAACCCAGCGGCGGAGACCAGGGAAGTGTAATCATCGCTGCGGGTCGGCCACTCTGAGGTCTGATATAGTGTTGGATAACCTCTTTACGTGTATGACATTGCACATTTTCTATAGGGGCTGTTGATAATATTCTTGTATTATCCTTGTAGGAGTCTATAGTGTTTTAGTGGTTAATATCCTTTTTGGCCTACGGCAGGGGGGGGATTCGAGTTTTTAGCAACAGGTTCCCTACTCAACGGCAGACACGTGGCCTCACGACACATAAATACACCATATACATGGTACATCTACATAAATACACCATATACAGTGGGGGAAATAATTATTTGACCCCTCACTGATTTTGTAAGTTTGTCCAATGACAAAGAAATGAAAAGTCTCAGAACAGTATCATTTCAATGGTAGGTTTATTGTAACAGTGGCAGATAGCACATCAAAAGGAAAATCGAAAAAATAACTTTAAATAAAAGATAGCAACTGATTTGCATTTCATTGAGTGAAATAAGTATTTGAACCCCTACCAACCATTAAGAGTTCTGGCTCCCACAGGGTGGTTAGACACTTCTACTCAATTAGTCACCCTCATTAAGGACACCTGTCTTAACTAGTCACCTGTATAAAAGACACCTGTCCACAGAATCAATCAATCAAGCAGACTCCAAACTCTCCAACATGGGAAAGACCAAAGAGCTGTCCAAGGATGTCAGAGACAAAATTGTAGACCTGCACAAGGCTGGAATGGGCTACAAAACCATTAGCCAGAAGCTGGGAGAGAAGGTGACAACTGTTGGTGCGATTGTTCGAAAATGGAAGGAGCACAAAATGACCATCAATCGACCTCGCTCTGGGGCTCCACGCAAGATCTCACCTCGTGGGGTGTCAATGGTTCTGAGAAAGGTGAAAAAGCATCCTAGAACTACACGGGAGGAGTTAGTTAATGACCTCAAATTAGCAGGGACCACAGTCACCAAGAAAACCATTGGAAACACATTACACCGCAATGGATTAAAATCCTGCAGGGCTCGCAAGGTCCCCCTGCTCAGGAAGGCACATGTGCAGGCCCGTCTGAAGTTTGCCAATGAACACCTGAATGATTCAGAGAGTGACTGGGAGAAGGTGCTGTGGTCTGATGAGACCAAAATAGAGCTCTTTGGCATTAACTCAACTCGCTGTGTTTGGAGGAAGAAAAATGCTGCCTATGACCCCCAAAACACCGTCCCCACCGTCAAGCATGGGGGTGGAAACATTTTGCTTTGGGGGTGTTTTTCTGCTAAGGGCACAGGACAACTTATTCGCATAAACGGGAAAATGGACGGAGCCATGTATCGTGAAATCCTGAGCGACAACCTCCTTCCCTCTGCCAGGAAACTGAAAATGGGTCGTGGATGGGTGTTCCAGCACGACAATGACCCAAAACATACAGCAAAGGCAACAAAGGAGTGGCTCAAGAAGAAGCACATTAAGGTCATGGAGTGGCCTAGTCAGTCTCCGGACCTTAATCCAATCGAAAACCTATGGAGGGAGCTCAAGCTCAGAGTTGCACAGAGACAGCCTCGAAACCTTAGGGATTTAGAGATGATCTGCAAAGAGGAGTGGACCAACATTCCTCCTAAAATGTGCGCAAACTTGGTCATCAATTACAAGAAACGTTTGACCTCTGTGCTTGCAAACAAGGGTTTTTCCACCAAGTATTAAGTCTTTTTTTGTTAGAGGGTTCAAATACTTATTTCACTCAATGAAATGCAAATCAGTTGCTATCTTTTATTTAAAGTTATTTTTTCGAGTTTCCTTTTGATGTGCTATCTGCCACTGTTACAATAAACCTACCATTGAAATGATACTGTTCTGAGACTTTTCATTTCTTTGTCATTGGACAAACTTACAAAATCAGTGAGGGGTCAAATAATTATTTCCCCCACTGTACATGGTACATCTACATAAATACACCATATACATGGTACATCTACATAAATACACCATATACATGGTACATCTACATAAATACACCATATATACACTACACACACATACCACCCAACTAAGGAGCTCAACTATCAGCGGCGTGCAAAGCAATGGAAGTGAACATCTCCAGCTGCCCTGCCACCGCCAGAGCACCGGATCAGGACTCAGCCGGTAACACGGTTCTCCGATCTAGTTGTAATTTTAACAACTGGATCTGGAGAACTGGAGGGAACTGGCTGAATCCCATGCCTGGCCTACGGTAATCAAGGGGCTAATTTTGGCCTTCATTGGCCATAGTGGTCACGCTACGCATAGTGGTTGGTTTAATACATAATATCCCTAGTCTAGTTTTTTTTTTATGGTTAGTATTATGTATTCTGCTCCTAAAATGATAAGAGGAACATTTCCGGGTACTAGAAACCCCCTTCCCCAAGTTGATAATATATCCCTGCAGTCTGAATTACTGTATTACAAATACATAATTGACAATCAGGAGGCCAAGAAAGCTAGATGAAAACCAATTTGGAGGCCATATTGGCAGCCATCTTTGGTGACTGGTGATTGAAGCGGTACAATGGATATTTAGCTATGGTATGGGTAGTATCAGGCATAGCACATATCCATGAGCCTTGCATGCTGTAAACCCTCCGCATAGTTCTATGTGTATGGCTATTATTAATGGGAATATTAATATGCGGGTCATGTATCACTACTCGCACCATCCTTCAGACAGCTGACACTTTAATAAACGAATTAACCTTAAAAACAAATTACATTTTATCAGTATCGCTCTACCATTTACTTCCTTTCACTAATGTTTTTCTTTATAGTGGAGTTTAACATCACATTAATAGCATTTTTGGCAAATCTTTCTGGCCTGACTTTCAGCGTGAATTCCGCTGCTCGATCAGACATAACTCCAGACAGTGTGGTCAATTGATGGAGAAACTATGCTGGCAGGGGTGGGCAGCAGGTTACAGAATATGGAATTTTCTTTTTTTGACCTACCTCTAATGATGTAGCAGAGCTAAGCTTGTAATTTAACTCCTAATGATGTGCTATGTATGTAATAAATCATTTGTAAATCTTGAGACGGTTCCATGTAGTCCTTAAGAAAATCAAAGATTACATCCTAAGTATGGGGGGGGGGGGATTTATTAAGGCCGGCGTTGTCTACGGAGTGAGAGGCGTGAACTTTATTAAAGGGGTTGTCCAACAAAAAATATTCCACAATTTCCACTGAGTTACTGAATAAAATGTTTCTGTATAGCGCCACCTGCTGTTTTATTCTTTTTCTTTATTTGACCTGCTCACTGAGAAGGCCGCACATGCTCAGCTGCCTACTGATCTGTGATAGGGAGAGCTGAGACACGCCCCCTCAGCTTCAGCAGAAAGGGCACTCCCCCTGAGCTGTGATAGGGAGAGCTGAGACACGCCCCCTCAGCTTCAGCAGAAAGGGCACTCCCCTTGAGCTGTGATAGGGAGAGCTGAGACACGCCCCCTCAGCTTCAGCAAAAAAGACACTCCCCTTGAGCTGTCAGCTTGATATAAATCTGGCAGTGCAATGAATGGGGAGATCTCTGGACCCATGTGAGGTACAGGGCTGGTTCTAGCTGTGTTAGAAAGGTATTGTCCTGTACTATAGGACATCGGTTTTTCATTTTTTACATTATTCATGGGATAACCCCTTTAAGACCCTCATGCCTCTTAATAAATTTCTTGCATGTTCTGCTGTCCATGTGCCATACTTAAATCTACGCCAGCCAGGGGCCAGAGTAGATTTCATGTGTAACGTGTGCCACTGTTCTGGTGGATGTGTTGTTAAATCATTTGTGGCCCATGCCCCACCCACTTTTGGTTAAAGTGGCGAGGCCATCAGAAAAGGCTAAAAAGTTACCAAACGGCACTTGGGACAGAATTTGCAGCTTTAGTATGCCCATCCCCCTATGACTGTAGTTCATATTCTTTTTTGTACTTATCTGCTCCTAGGATTTATTGGACTTTTACATTAAATGAAGTGGTCATGTGACCTAATTTGTCATTTTTGTGCAGGAGGCAATGGGGCAGAAGATGCATCAAATTTATCACCATGGCTCACAATGTATGTTAGATTGAGTGCATCTTTCTTCAATTATTAGACTTTTTCTTACTCCATCAATTGATTGGCTTACTTTAGACCAATAGTTTGGAGTATTTTAAGTCACATCCCCATTAGTAAGCCGCACCCCTTTTCTAGACCGATCGGAACTCTCTAGTGAGGTACAAAAACTGTCTAAAAAATAAATCGGGTGCAAGGCATGTAGACCAGTTTTTTCCCCCCCGCACAATTCCAGCCAGAATGTTGGTGCTTTTAGCTTGGAAAATCAACCACATTGAGGTCTTCTGCACAGTAGTCAGTTATGAGTGCTGATTGAGTGCTCTGATTCACTCCCTATTGAGAATTAACACCAGTGCCAGTGCATGACCTCATTAGGATATTGAGATTTGAAACTAACAGCACCAATTGTTCAGGAATGGAAGGGGGGGGGGGGGTGGCTAAAAAAAACTGTTAGAATCTGTGGAGGAGTGGTTACAGCCAAGAATAGGCAGTTGTAGTTGTTGGAGGACATGACAGGCCCTCTTTACAATAAATGCCCTTGATTCTTAAAGTGAATGTCCATCTTAGGACACCATTTAGTCTTTCTTTTCTTCATGTTTCTAGTGGTCAGAGCACAGTTTTTCTGCTACAGGCTTCATATCCTTGAACACACAGTAGATGTAGAGCTAAATGGTAGCTGTCTGAAGTCACCACTAGGAGGAGCTTAAGAGCATACTACATACTCTTTAAACTTTAAGCCGAATAATGCAATGGTCCAACGCACCCCCATGTTTACCCTTAATGGGGTTGTCTCATCTGAGACAATGGGGGCATGTCGCTAGGATATGCCCCTATTGTCTGATAGCAGTGGGACCCACACCTATCTCCTAAAAGGAGCCCCGGTAGTGGTGGAGGGTCCTCCATTCATTTCTATGGGGCCGTCGAAAATGGCCAAGCCTAGTGAATGAGAAGAGCACTTCTATGAGGAGAGCACTTGGTGGTGGCCGGACCAGAGTCCTCCAGCCACCACTTTGGCCCACTCCGTTCTCGATACAGGTGTGGGTCCCAGCAGTGCCCCCGAAATGCCCCCATTGTCTGAGATGAGATGACCCTTTTAAGGCAGCCAGAAATTTTATCAATTAATTTATCTATGCAGAAGCTTTTGAGCTCTGTATGAGGGACAAAAATGAGCTCTGACCGCTATATAGAGAAATTAATCAGCACAGAATCTGATTTATTTCAGAAAAAAATGTGTTATTCCTTAATAAAAGTCTTTAAGAAGAAAGGGTCTGAATTATCAGTAAACTGGAGGAAGAGTGATAACACATTGTAGCAACCGCTGAAACGCGAGACATCAAACCTCACAGAGCGTCCCCCGGGACAGGATGAGAGAACCAACATGGACATGTGAAGTCACAGGGGAAGAGCTCTGTCTCAGTGAAGACATCAGGGAGAAGTTCACTCTTTTAATTTTTGACATCCTGGCATTTCTAACTGTTGTCAACTTCAGCCATAGCTTTCTTCACGTCTCTGACTTCTTCATCTCCGTTTTATTTTCCTTGCAGGGCTTTTCAGAATGATATTGACAAAGTGTAAACGATAAGAAATTATCTGAAATTGACGAATTTATAGCAAATATACATTCACGTCTTCTTTCACAGCATTCTGTGAGGGAGATTTATCTACATTGGCGCTCCCATATGTCCTGATCCCCTGTGCGCTGGAGTGAGATGCACCTAATTTACTAAGTGCCCCATAATAAATGAGGTGCCTCTCTCCGTGCTTCAGTGGCTGGCGTAGACTCGAGCTGTAATTTACGCCATTTTCGGAGTAAATTCTGATAAATCTGCCCCCTCCTGATAAGCCCCGCCCCCTTTTCTTGCCACTTTAGAAAACTGTTGAGAAGCGCTAAAAGTTGTAATATTAGGGCACAAATATTGCGTGTGCCATAAACTGCGTCTTTTTAAAATGTTGTTAAAAAAGAACCTGTAACCTACCCAAACTTGTCTGTTTTCGCGTCTACTTGTATTCCCCCTGTAATATTCGTATGACTCTATGCTGTGCCATTCCTTTATTATTGTTGCTAGAAATTATGAATGCATTGCTAGTAGTTTGCCATGAAGGTCCAGATGGGTGTTACTAGTTGGGGGTGTCTCCCTGCACGGTCTGAGACTGGCAGCATTAATTGAATAGTAGAGCAAGGGTTAAAGGAGTAGTCTTACTTCAGCAAATCATGTAGACAAGGAAATACAGGAAAATATAGGCGCTTTTTACTATAGTGTATAAGCACGACCACCACTGCTGGATTGCACAGTGGTCGTAACCCCTGAAAATAAGCTGTTTTGGAAAATGAATCAGAAAAGAGGCAATTTGGACAATCACAATACATTAGTAAGTGCCTTAACTTTCTCTACATGCTAAATGTCATTTGCTGAAATGAGACCACCCCTTTAAGTGGACAAAAAAGCCCTTTGTCCAGCATTTCCTCCAGAGGTTTTCACACTTTATTAGAAGTAAAATCACATTAGTCAAAACATAAAAGCATAAAAATCAGAGTGGACCATATAATGTGTTTCGGGGCATCCTTCCTCAAAAAATGGACAGATTTTGATTGTTTAGCGTCAGAGCATGCAGGGAGACACCCCCAACTGGTAACACCCATCTGGACCTTCATTGGAAATTCCTAGTAATGCATTCATAACTTTTAGCAGTAATAATAAAGGTCTGGTACAACATAGAGTCATGTGAATAGACGCTCCAGAACGGTTATTACTTGAGGAGGGTGAGTAGTTACTAAAAGGCTCCATTCGCACGTCCGTAGAATGGGTCCGGATCCGTTCCGCAGCATTGCGGAAGGAATCCGGACCCATTCATTCTCTATGGGGCTGGAAGAGATGCGGACAGCACACAGTGCATTTCCGGAGTGCGGCCCCGATCTTCCGGTCCGCGGCTCCCGAAAAAAATAGAACTTGTTCTATTCTTGTCCGCATTTCCGGACAAGAATAGGCAGTTCTATGGGGGGTGCCGGCCGTGTGTATTGCGGATCCGAAATACACTACGGACGTGTGAATGGACCCACCCAAAAAGTCGTGTCAGGAGAGATGACACATCCTCTTTAAATCCCCCACTATGAGTGCTGGTGATCACATGACCCCTGGGAAAACTGTCACAACAAAGTCAAAATAAAACAATAATAACAATAAAAAATAAAATCCTGAACAATTCTGGACAGACACAATCATAAATTCTAGTTCAGGGTTTCTCTATGTTAAAAATTTGAGAAATATTTTTTTTCTCATACACTGAAAGGCCAAAAAATTTTAAATAATCAAATTGTATATAATTGTCAGAATTAAACAAATGGTCAGAAATAAAGCAGTGAAACGTGCTGCCATGAGCTGGGCTTCTTCTTCACACACTTATAACTGAAGACAGCTGAAGAACAGCATCTCTACGTATTTTATCTCCCGCCAATACAATAGAACGGCTCCTATCATGGCCAGAAATCATGATGTGACAGATAAGCCCTGAATTGACACAGCGGCTCAGTGTTTAAGGCAAATTATCCACAATTATTCATAAGTGCTATTTTTGGCATGTGTGAATGTGGCCTAGACCTCTGGCTGGGGAAACCATTTAAAAATAATTAGAATGTGCATGCGCTGACAATGATGAATGAATGGGAGGTCCCGCGGAGCAGACACGGGTCCTGATAAGAACCAGTTCTACAGATGACTACATTTCCATCATCTGAATTCTCATCTGATCAACTTAGATTCTTTTTGATGTGTTTCCCTTTGAACATGAAATGTGACTCCTCACGCTGTGTCATTGCATCGATGGACGTACGGAGGAATGCCTTGAATAAATGAGCTGCTTTGCCGGATGCTTGGGTGAGCGGTAGACCTACATTTACATCACTTTAAATATTTGTCAAAAATGTAGCGTAGAGATTTTCAAAACTGAGCAGGTAAAGGAGAAGGTTCAATCCTTTTAATAGGGTTGGCGTGGGCGATTAGAAAATAAGTCTGGTTTTTCATCAGAAATAGCGCCACCTTTATTCATGGACTGTCTGTGGTATTACAGCTCGGCTCCATTCTCATGAATGGTAATGGCTATGCAATGACCACTGTAGAATTCTGACCAAAGGCAAGTCTCCCGACTAGTGTTGAGCGAATTGAAGTATTCGAGGTGGACTTCGATCCGAATTTCATGGAAAATTCGAAGCCAAGCGAATAAATTTTCCCTGAGATGGCGTAAAAAAAAACAAAAAAACATACTCGCCTCATCCGTTTGAGCGCACACATACGTCATCGCACAAAAGATTTTGCGCGGGATCTTCAATCAAGATGGCCGCGGCAGTCTTTTTTCGCGCTCAAACGGATGAGGTGAGTATTATTATCAACTATGAATTTGGCATCTGAGGGGTTCAATGACGTTGGGGACGGTGCAATTGTCCTTCCTCATCATTTCACCTGCTACTTAGAAAGGAATGAGCTGCGTGACAAAGTAATTAGTCACAAAGCTAATTTCTTTGTGAAATTCGCCAAATCAGCCAAATGGAAGTTTTCATAACTTCGCTCCTCTCTACTCGAGTGCGTGTCCACTCCACATTTTTTGCATATTGCACAGGGACCAGTTACTTTCTATAAATCCGGAAAAAAAAAAAGGCCTCTGTGTGCTGTCCGCATCCATGCGGCTGATCCTCAAATTATAGAACATGTCCTATTGTCGGTTTTGCAGACGAGAATAGGCAGTTCTAGTAGGAAAATGCAGCGTGCACTTGGCCGGTATCCTTGTTGTGGTTAGGTCATCAATTTATCGGACTCCTTACAGCCCATTTAAAGACAACATGTCACTTATAATTTTTCTGACAATTTAAACCAGATAAGAACACCTAATTATTTTTTTAACAGTTTTTCTTTTTCTTTCTTTTTTGTATTTTATTTTTATTTTCCTGTAATGATAATGAGATGACTGCTGAAAACTGATCTCTTACAGAACAGGAAGTGTCAGTCTATAACTACTGTTTGTGACCAGAGAGAAAACTGCAGAATTTTAGGAGTTTTAAATGAAATCTAGATGGTGACATGACAACATTATTAAAAATACCGAAAAAAAATGTTAACCACAAGCCATAAAAGCAATTTTAAAAAATTGTTAATTTTTGTATGACCTATTGTCTTTAAAATGCCTCCATTTCCTCCAGTAATAAACATTCAGTAGATTATGAGCACACAAATATCCCATGTTTAAAGATTATCGCAGAAAAATCAAGATGGAATAAAAGTTATTAAAAGTGTTACCTATAAATCTTACCTGTGATGATAATGAGATGAGTGCTGAGAAGAGATCTCTGCAGAACAGGACATGTCATCCTACAATTACTGCAGAATTTCAGTGAGAAAAAAAAAAAAAAAAAGAAAGATTTCAGGATTTAAAAATAAACTTTTGTGACATTAAATTTTTTATTAATTTTACCTGTCCTACCTGAGATGACTGCTGAGAAGTGATCTCTGCAGGTAGTGCCTATAATTACCGTATAAAAACTGCAGGATTACAGGATTTGTTTAAGACAAAATTCCAGGTAGTGCCATAATTTTTTTTTTCTAAAGTTACCAAAGTAAATTCTGAGCACACAAATGTCCCATGTTTTAAGTTTGACACAGAAAAGCCAACATGGAATAAAAGTTATTAGAAGTGTTACCTATAAATCTTACCTGTGATGATAATGAGATGACTGCTGAGAAGTGATCTTCAGAACAAGACATGTCATCCTACAATTACTGCAGGATTTCAGTGAGAGAAATGAAAGATTTCAGGATTTTATAATAATTGTATCTGTCATTGTAATCCTACCTGAGATGATAGTGAGATGACTGTTGAGAAATGATCTCTACAGGAAGTGCCTATAATTACTCTTAGTGGCTAGTGAAAAAAATTGCAGTATTACAGGATTTGTTTAAAAAAATCCAGGTAGGGACATTACATATTTTTTTCTAACGTTACCAAAAACGAACTATGTTTAACGTAAAAAACGTGATTTAAAGAATAGTCCATTTTCGGATGACACATTCCCTTTTAAATACCTCCCTTCCCTCCAGCAATAAATATTCAGTAAATTCTGAGCACACAAATGTCCCATGTTTTAAGTTTAACACAGAAAAGCCAACATGGAATAAAAGTTATTAGAAGGGTTTCCTATAAATCTTACCTGTGATGATAATGAGATGACTGCTGAGAAGTGATTTTCAGAACAAGACATGTCATCCTACAATTACTGCAGGATTTCAGTGAGAGAAATGAAAGATTTCAGGATTTTATAATAATTGTATCTGTCATTTGTAATCCGACCTGAGATGATAGTGAGATGACTGTTGAGAAGTGATCTCTCCAGGAAGTGGCTTAGTGGCTAGTGAAAAAAATGGCAGTATCACAGGATTTGTTTAAAAAAATCCAGGTAGGGACATTACATATTTTTTTCTAACGTTACTAAAAACGAACTATGTTTAGCGTAAAAACGTGATTTAAAGAATAGTCCATTTTCGGATGACACATTCCCTTTTAAATACCTTCAGTAATAAATATTCAGTAAATCCTGAGCACACAAACGTCCCATGTTTTAAGATTAATGCAGAAAAGCCAACATGGAATAAAAGTTTCTCTGCACATGTGCAGTGTAACGCGGCTTATAGTTCCTTCCATAATTTGCTGATTTGTTGCAGTCCATTAACTCTTGACTTCCCAGTAGAATTACTGGAGTGGCTTTAATTGCTTTTAGATAGAAAGAGGTCACATTTCGGTCCACTGCGAGTTAAATAATGAGATACTGTACACTGGAGCTGACCAATAAATCATGGCAGAAATGCTTTTAACAATATCGGATGACTTGGTACTAAGCAAAAGTCTTCCACCGGTTACCAGCAAAATAGGCTCAATTTCATGGTATTATTCCTGAATTCCTCCGAGATGCAGGCATCTGTCAGAAGCGATCATACATTATACAAATGGATTATTTACATTTTTGGGTTGTCAACATAAATTAGCTTTGTTTAGATGCCGTATCAGCGGGCAACTTATGACCGGCTTATGAATATTTTACAACCAAGAGCTTAATACTGGCTTGGTAGAAAAATGCCTAATTTGGTGGAAATGTATCTTTTATGTGCATTGTCTCAGAGTCATTTCGTTCAGCCGGGGATGGGTTATTGCAGTGAGCTGTGTGCCGCAGATAGATATGTGCTGTCGTGCCACAGATACTTCTACTACTTTATCTGCAAAGACCTTGGGACAGTTAAAGGGAAAAAAAAAAATCACTTTTTGAACAGTTTAATAGCATTTCGCAGCATTAATCGGTAGGAAATTTTGCCCAACTTTGTAAAGACTTTGCTTTACTTATCTTTTATGGGTTTTTAGTGACTTGATTTTTTTTCACCTGGTTTTATTTCCATTCCCATCCAAAATGAAATTAAAAATGTGATGCTTTTTTTGCTGAGAAGAAAGCAAAGTGATATGGGAACTCAGAAGTAATATAGTAGGAGATAAACTATTAGGTCACATGTCTGACAGCGAACCAAAGTTGTCTGTTTCCCAGGGCAACCAGTCTACCTTTGATGCATTTATGGATATGATGGGATAATTCTGTACAATGTAAGTAAAGAAGATTATTTTTTAAGATACTGGATCTGTTTTAGGTGACCCGTTTCAGTCTGTTTTAATTTATGACTGTATAGTCTCTATTTTCTTTTCAGAATTATGGTCTGGCCATCCTGCAGTTAGAGAGATTTGCTTAAGGGTCCATTCACACATCCGTGTGTGTTTTGCGGATCCGCAAAACACGGACAGCGGCAATGTGCGTTCCGCGGACAAGAATAGGACATGTTCTATTTTTTTCAGGATCGGAATTGCGGACCCGGAAGCGCGGTAGCGATAGAAATGGATGGGTCCGCAATTTCGTTCCGCAAAATGCGGAATGGAATTGCGGATGTGTGAATGAAGCCTTTAGAAAGGCACCTTTACATAAAATTAAAGGGATATTCCCATCTGGGAGATTGAAGGCATATCACTAGGACATTAATGTCAGATAGGTGTGGGTCCAAAAGTCTTGCAGCTGCTCCTGTCTCCAGAATAGGACCCTCAATGTGAACAGAGAGCAATATAGATAGTGACATCTAAAATTGTAAGAGATTGAGATAGTAGACTCTTTTTTCTGATAACAGAATTTTTTATGAATTTTAAAAACCTTTTCATAATGGCTGTGCTTCTTTGTGCAATTATAACTGTGAAGGATCATTTATGTATGGGCTTCCCTAAAGTTGATTTCAGCCATATTATTCCCTGTTTCAGCTGCACAGCTAGATGCATTTCACACACAAGCAGGGGGTGTCATCCTTCTAAGTAAGTCTGCCAGTACTGTACTGCTATGATCTCACTTTCCCGTCTTCCCACTGTTTTTGTTTTCAGTTCTAGAGCTCAGAGAACAGATAAGGAGGGATACATCACACTTACAGAAAGGCAGGAGGCCCCTGTGATGTTCAGAAGCAGTGTAGAAGCAGTTGTTTTATCAGGCTCACACATGGGTGTAGGAACCCCCAAAAATCTGGGGGGGGGACAGCATTTTTGCTCGCCGGGTATATTCTTATTCAGTAAACTGTGAGTTGTTTATATCGTTAAATTTTAAGTGTGTGTGTGAAAAATCTTTTTCTGGCTCAACAAAATGATGCCTGACTGGTGATTCAGTGATCTCTTTTTGTTGACATGCTTCTGAGCTTGATGAGGATGTATTTGCTTTACTAGGCTTTGTAAAAAACTTGCGGATATCCATTCTGACTTTCTTCACTCAAACTGACTTTTAAGCATAAAGCTAAAGTTCCAGAAAAGACAAAATTTAAAGAAGAATGATAATACTGAATGATAACAAAAGATTTAGATTCCTAACCTGGGGGCAGTGGCGTGCCTAGGGTATTTGGCACCCGGGGCGGGTACTTTCTCTGGCACATTCCCCTCCCCCCCCCGCCGAAACAATAATCTCCCCTTATATATAATTTACTTACAGTTCTGAAGACTCAGGGGTGCTGGCTGGCTTGGCCGGGCAGAAGGAGCATGGGAGACTGTGAGGCCTTTTTCTTCAGCCCCCCAGTGCCTCTCATCAGCCCCCCAGTGCCTCTCATCAGCCCCCCCGTGCCTCTCATCAGCCCCCCCAGCGCCTCTCATCAGCCAGTAATAACTGCCCCCCAATCATGTGCCAGTAATAATAGCCCCCCCAATCATGTGCCAGTAATAACAGCCCCCCCAATCATGTGCCAGTAATAACAGCCCCCCCAATCATGTGCCAGTAATAACAGCCCCCCCCAATCGTGTGCCAGTAATAACAGCCCCCCCCAATCATGTGCCAGTAATAACAGGCCCCCCCATTATGTGGCAGTAATAACAGCCCCCCCCCCATTATGTGCAGTAATAACACGGCCCCCAATCATGTGCCAGTAATAACAGCCCCCCAATCATGTGCCAGTAATAACAGCCCCCCCAATCATGTGCCAGTAATAACAGCCCCCCCGCATTATGTGCCAGTAATAACAGGGCCCCCCCATTATGTGCCAGTAATAACAGGGCCCCCCCTCCCCATTATGTGCCAGTAATAACAGGGCCCGGCCCCCCCAATCATGTTCCAGTAAAAGTATTGTATATATATAAAAATAAAAAAAAAAACACTTATACTTACCTCTTTGGCAGCGATGCGATGCAGGCCTCTTCCGGCGCCATCGCGGCGCCTACGCCGGCCTCTAATAGGCTGCCGGCCTAGTGCCGGCAGCCTATCAGAGGAACAGGAAAGGGACACACCTCTCCCCTGCTCCTCCGCACAGCCTTCTGCTTGTATCGCTGTCCTGAGGACGGCGATACAAACAGATCACTATGGCAGTGTTTCCCAACCAGTGTGCCTCCAGCTGTTGCAAAACTACACCTCCCAGCATGCCCGCACAGCCGTTGGCTGTCCGGGCATGCTGGGAGTTGTAGTTTTGCAACAGCTGGAGGCACACTGGTTGGGAAACACTGCACTATGGAAATGAGCGCTTCCACAATGGAAGCGCTCATCTCAGTGCCCCGCCGCCGCCTCACACATTGCCCCGCTGGGGGGGATTTCACCATACCTGTCCCCCCCCGCATTATTTCCTGGGGGGAATCTGTCCCCCCCGCTTCCTACGCCCATGGGCTCACAGTCTTACTAGCTCGTACACACCCCTACTTCCTTTCATCCATCTTCTGTGTCTCTGGTACCAGGGACAGATCTTGCCTGACAACAAGCAATAAACTGCAACTTAGGTGGAAGTGAGACCCCTAGTGGCCATGATTTTCTGGCTTCTTTTCAGGTGGATGCAGGCAGATTTTTAAATGTTATTTATAAATTTGCTATTTACACCATTCTCTATTAAATGAAATTGTGTGAATGTACTGTGAGTTTTTAAAGGTGATGTTGTGGCGTTAATTAATGTATTGACTTAAAAAATGGCATCTTGAAAAATTACATAGGCGCAGATTTACTAAGACCAGTGTGTCAGAATTCTGTCTTGTAATGCTCAAAACTACGGGTACAAATGGCATACACCAGGTGACAGGTGTGTTATGTGTTTTAGACACATTGTGTGCCTCATTAGACACTTTTTAAAGGGTGTAGAACAATGAGTCCTGCCTTGTTATAAAATATATCATATTTACTAATAGCTTATGCTGGTTGTTGGAGCAAAATACTGGTCTAAAGTTTACCACCCAAGAGGTGGCTTAGAGGGGTTGTCTCACATATCATCTAGAAAGTTAATACAAGGCACTTACTAATGTATTGTGATTATCCATATTGCTTCTGGATTAATTTTTCCATCACATTATACACTCCTTGTTTCCGTGGTTATGACCACCCTGTAATCCATCAGCGGTGGCCGTGCTTGCAAACGATAGGAAAAAGCGCTGGTCTCTCTGGTGGCCGGAACAGCGGGAGCTCCCATAAACTGGCGTTTTTACCTATTGTGTGGAAGCACGGCCACCTCTGCTGGATTGCATGATGTTCGTTAACATGGAAACAAGAAACGTACAATGTGATGGGAAAATGAATAAAGCCAGCAAAAGAAGCAATATGGACAATCACAATACATTAGTAAGTGGCTTGAATTAACTTTCTCTACATGATAAATGCCACTTACTGAAGTGAGACAACCCCTTTAAAGGGGTTATCCAGTACCTACAACAGCCCCTCCATGTGCTGGTCCCCTCCGTGGGAATATACTTATCCAGCTCCCGCTCCCTACGCCGCTCCTGGTCCCCGCACCACTGCTGCTGCTTCTCCCTGTACACGGATGAAAACATCCGGTGTTCCGGAGAGCAGCCAATGGCTGGCGGGGACAGGGACGAACCTCTCTAGCATCATGGGTGACACTAGGGAGGCTCGTCCCGATCCCCGCCTGCCCATTGGCTGCTCCCCCCCTCAACAGCGGATGTTTTCAGGGTAAAGCAGAAGCGGCGGTGCGGGGACCAGGAGCGGCGCAGGGAGTGGGGTAAGTATATTCCCACGGAGGGGCCCGGCACCTTGGGAGGGCTGTTGTAGATACTGGATAACCCTTTTAAGGAAGAGAAGTCTATGTTCCACGAAGATGCACCAAATCTGTCCAACAGCTTGCACCTCACGGATACTGTATATATGGCACATCTTCAGCCTAGCTCATCTAGAATTAAGCAATCTTTACTAATATTAGTAAATCTGCCCCATAGTATTTAAAAGGATTACTGTATTTGTAAAGGAAATGTAAGGCAAGGATAGACCACTTTAGATTGAATATTTTAGATCCTCATTGAGTTCTCCTTGTCATTTGGCATCTCCATCCTCTATGATGGTTTTTGAAGACTTCATGGAGCATGGATGCATGATATATGAGAACTCTTAATTCTAAAATTTCCACAGAAAAAAGTAAAGAGGGGCTGCCAAGAATGTAAATTAGCATATGTCTCATGTTATTTCCCAACTTTCCCCGACCACTTTATGGGAGGTATTGAAAAGATATAAAGAGGCTTTCATCTAAAGGTGACCAATTCTCGTCAGAGTTTGACTATTTAAGAACATGCTCATTAATTAGGTGTTAGATTCATCAGATTCCACGAATATCTCACCAATGTCTTCGTTTGGAGCTGTACAAATGCCTTTCTTACTTAATGATAGCATGTCTCAAGTGTTCCTCATGGTCCTCCATTATAAGGTTTACATAAACTTTGAGTTTCTCAGAGCAGAGGTTTTCTTAAATCATGGTAGATGCACTCCAGGCAATATGTTGAGAGTAAAGTGATCCCTTTCAAATGTGCACGCTGCCTCGCCATGCTTAATTAACTCCTCAAGATTCAGGAATAATTCCTTGACATAATAATTAGCTCTCTCACTTTATCACTCAGAGCTAACCTTTGCATTAGTAACTCAACTTAAATTACTAATAATTGCACTGCTCCTTGAGGTCTATTTATTTAAAGTGAACGTCAAGTCTTTCTGAGCAAAAAGCTTCATAACAAATTATAATATTTGCCAAGTTAACAGCCCCGAGAACATGAAAGAAACATTAAAGCAAAAAAATAAATAAAAATGTCACAATTGATGAAGACAAAGTAATTCAGCTATTTCTAAAGTTAATGAAAAATGTTTAAATTGTACTTTATAAAAAGTATTGAACATTTTGAGTACTTATTGGATTTTTAAAAATTCAATCTTCAGATTTAGTCTGCTTTTGGACATCCATAATACTGGTGCATGTTAGCCTCTATATTAGATTAAATTCTACCCAAACAAATCTAATAAATAAAAAATAAAAAATTTGGTCAAATTTTGATTCTAATGAATCAGTTTGCTCATCTCTAGTCTTTATTATGGCTGCAACACCCAGACCCCCCACAGTTCAACTTAACTGACATCACCATACAGTTCTCTGGTGATTTAAAGGGGTCATGCCAAGTTTAGAAGTTAACCCCTAGCCAGTGGATAGGGATAACTAACTGATCACTTGGAGTCTGATCGATAGGATCCCCACCGATCCCAAGAATGGGGGTTCCATTTCCCCTGGTCTGATGGAGCGGAAGGTCGAGCATGCGTCCTGCCGCTCCATTCATTTTCTATGCGACCACTGGGAATAGCCAAGCGCTGTTTTCGGCTTTCTGTGTAATTTCAGTCCAGTTGAACTGTTGGAGGTCTGTGTGTGGCCGCGGTAATACAGACGCTAATATTCACCATGATTATAGCTGTCTCATACTGTTTGTTACGGTATAAGCCAATTTTCTGTATACCTTTGATGGTACCTACTGAGAAACCTTCCTCTTAAATTGGTTGATCATATTACCGTAGTTATGTTTTTTTGCCACATGAGGCCTGAAATTGACTTTGTGAGTGACAGGCCTGTTTTTTAGAAATATTTTTATAAGCGAATCTGAGATACAGGATTATCCCGGTTCCGTTATTTCCCTACCATGTACGTATAGCTTTTCAAATCTAAACTATAAATTGGATTCCTGGAAAGGCTTTGCCTGGAGTCAAAATCCTATTTTTCTTCCTTTTTGTATTCCATAGAGTGGTATATTATTAAATAAGCAATGCCCTGGAATAACAACCACAAGATTAATAAAGCGTTGCATCAGAATACTATTAATGATACAGGAAAGCTGATAAAGCATAGATGTATCCCCTGCTCTGTATAATATTTTACTTTCTCAGAGGTTAAAAATCTCTATTTTTTCCGCTTTGTCTCCAGCTCATATACTGTAAGTTGAACTAAAGTGAATGCAACCCCTTAGTAAAATGATTGTAAGATAAGAGCATTATACTAAATGTAATAAATTCTGTGATTTTGCATATTTAGTAACAAAAGATAATGTTATTACATAGCGAAAAGTAAAATCTAAATTAAATTTAAACCAAAAAATAAGCTTTCAAAGAATAAATAATTATATTTAAACTAAGTATCCTTTCACACTAGCATTAAAGTTTCCCGGTATTGAGTTCTGTCATAGGAGCTCAATACCGGGAAAAAACGCATCAGTTTTATCCCAATGTATTCTGAATGGAAAGCAATGTGTTTAGTATGCATCAGGATGTCTTCAGTTCAGTCCCTTTTACGGTATTTGACCGGAGAAAATACCGCAGCATTAAACTCCAGAAATACATCCAGGCCCCTCTTGAACTCTTTTATTGTACTCACCATCACCACCTCCTCAGGCAGAGAGTTCCATAGTCTCACTGCTCTTACCATAAAGAATCCTCTTCTATGTTTGTGTACAAACCTTCTTTCCTCCAGACGCAGAGGATGCCCCCTCGTCAGTCACAGTCCTGGGGATAAATAGATGATGGGATAGATCTCTGTACTGACCCCTGATATATTTATACATAGTAATTAGATCTCCCCTCAGTCTTCTTTTTTCTAAAGTGAATAACCCTAATTTTGATAATCTTTCAGGGTACTGTAGTTGCCCCATTCCAGTTATTACTTTAGTTGCCCTCCTCTGGACCCTCTCCAGCTCTATGTCTGCCTTGTTCACAGGAGCCCAGAACTGTACACAGTACTCCATGTGTGGTCTGACTAGCGATTTGTAAAGTGGTAGGACTATGTTCTCATCACGGGCATCTATGGCCCTTTTTGATGCAACCCATTATCTTATTGGCCTTGGCAGCAGCTGCCTGACACTGTTTTTTGCAGCTTAGTTTGCTGTTTATAAAAATTCCTAGATCCTTTTCCATGTCAGTGTTACTGAGTATTTTACCATTTAGTATGTACGGGTGACTTGCATTATTCCTTCCCATGTGCATAACCTTACATTTGTCAGTGTTAAACCTCATCTGCCACTTATCTGCCCAAGCCTCCAATCTATCCAGATCCCTCTGTAGTAGTATACTGTCCTCTTCAGTGTTAATTACTTTACACAGTTTAGTGTCATCTGCGAAAATTGATACTTTACTATGCAAGCCTTCTACAAGATCATTAATAAATATATTGAAGAGAATAGGGCCCAATACTGACCCCTGAGGTACCCCACTAGTGACAGTGACCCAATCTGAGTGTGTACCGTTAATAACCACCCTCTGTTTTCTATCATTGAGCCAGTTACTTACAGATGTTTTCTCCCAGTCCGAGCATTCTCATTTTATATACTAACCTTTGATGTGGTACAGTGTCAAATGCTTTGGAGAAGTCCAGATATACGACATCCATTGATTCGCTGCTATCAAGTCTAGAACTTACCTCCTCATAGAAACTGATTAAATTAGTTTGACATGACCGATCCCTCACGAAGCCATGCTGATATGGCGTTATTTGCTTATTTCCGTTAAGATGCTCTAACATAGCATCTCTCAGAAAACCTTCAAACAGTTTACCCACAACAGATGTTAAACTTACCGGCCTATAGTTTCCAGGCTCTGTTTTTGGACCCTTTTTGAATATTGGCACACATTTGTCATGCTCCAATCCTGTGGGACATTCCCTGTCAGTATAGAGTCCGCAAATATCAGAAATAAGGGTCTGGCTATGACATTACTTAATTCCCTTAGGATACGAGGGTGTATGCCATCTGGTCCTGGCGATTTGACTATTTTAATCTTTTTAAGTAACTGTTGTACTTCTTCCTGGGTCAGACAGGACACTTTTAATGGGGAATTTATTTTTACATTCTGCATGTCATCTGACAGTTTATTTTCTTCAGTGAATACATTGGAGAAAAAAATATTTAACAGCTTTGCTTTCTCCTCATCGCTCTCTGCTACTCCCCCCTCATTACTCTTTAAAGGGCCGACACCTTCAGATTTATACTTTTTAATATTTATATAATTGAAGAACATTTTAGGGTTAGTTTTACTCTCTTTGGCAATTAATCTCTCGGTCTCTAGTTTGGCCGCTTTTATTTGTTTTTTACATGTTCTATTTTTATTTATATTTATATTATTTCTCTGATGTATTTTTCCATACTATATGTGTATAGTATATAATGAATGTGTTTATAGAGTTTATTGTATATTTGTGTACATAGACCTATTTTGTTAGTAGAAAAGCTCCTCGTATTACAAAACCACTATGTGGATTATACTTTTCTGACACATGATAATTATGATGGTAAGCCATGCATCCCAGCTTGACACACGTTTGGTGGCTGTCATTTTTAGTATAGGAATGTTGACTAGAAAAAGACTGAAGGCTTGGGTCTTGTCATATTATCTCTTGGCTCATTACGGAAGTGTTTAGGTTCGTAGTGCACATCAGTCATAGCCTCTGAATGACTTTGTAATGTCTACCATTAGTCATATACTGCATCATACTTGTCATCAATGTTGCAAAACATTTTGGTCAGGAGGTGTTTACAGGACATCATCATCAGACCAGGGATGGGCAAACTCGGCCTTCCAGCTGTTTTAAAACTACAAATCCCATCATTCCCAGTCTGCCTTCAGCTATCAACCTACAGCAGGGCATGATGGGATTTGTAGTTTTAAAACAGCTGGAGGGCCGAGTTTGCCCATCCCTGTCATAGGCAGATATTGTATGATAAATATATGGCATCGTGAATCCTTATGAATCACTGACTTATTTGGGATTTGCATTTTTTTTTTAGACTACTCTGTTCTATCTGTCAGAGGCCAACCTGACAAAACAGATGCCAAATGGCCAATATGAATGTTGGGGCTTTAGAAGTAAAATTACTATTATTATTTGATATTATTATTTTTATAGTGAACATTAAACATGAGCGAATCAAATCTTAAGAATCTAAATTCAATGGAAATGTTTTTAAAAATTGCAAGTAATGGTTAGATTGATTACTACTCCAAATACTAATAATAATCAGAGTAATCTAAATATTATAATCTATACTACATAATAGTAATAATAATAATATAATAAAAGTAATATATACCTACTACAACTGCAATTTCAAATAGTAGAAATAATATTACTGGTACTAATAACTACTGTATAGAAAATATATATATAAGGTATAGAAAATGATATTGTCTATTCCTGTTGATGATTATATAGTACTACTAAGACATCTAATTATGAATATTATGACTGCTATTACCAGTGTTGGACTGGGGTGCTTAGGGCCCAATAGTAAAATGTATTTTGGGGGCCCACCGTACAGATACATTTAAGTAAGATGCTACCAGATGATTGAATATGGGGGTCCCTGCAGCAGCTTTAAGAAGGTAGGTCCTGGGGAGAAGAGGACACTGGTAGCTTTCCTCTATACCTAGAAGTCATCTCGGCTTTGATCGTGTCTAGAATAATAAACTGGGGAGTTTCTATAGTAAATCTATCCTGTTTTTGGTTGTGGTGCTGTACACTGACTATAAGTATGTAGTGCAGGAAGTCTACTGTGTTATGTGCCACTTGTACATGGGGTGGGAGACTAAGGGCCCACCGGGGAATTTACCTGTACCCCTGTGGGCCAGACCAAGCCTGGCTATTACCATGTAAAATATTAATAGTTATTGTCATTATTATTCTAATACTATTGTGACTACTATTATAAACACCACTACTACTATTACTACTACCACAAACAATAATTATAATTAAATAATAGCTCCATGACTTGACTTGATGATAATATACTACTACTACTACTACTACTACTACCACTCCTACTAAAGGTTCGGTTGCTATTTCTTATATTTCTCTTCTGATGATATGTAAATATTAGTATGCCACTGTTACTGCTGAAAGTAAACTCCTACTAAAAGTACAGCTAGCAGTAATTACTCTGACTACTCACTAATATATAAATGCTGCTGCTTTTTCCAGAAACAAAACTGTTAAAAAAAAAAAATCTAAAATACATAATTATTGTCAATGCCTATCACTTCATAGCACTGATGAGAGGCAGTGGAAGACGCGATGTTACACAATTGTTTATATGACTGTAGCGAGAGTTCAGCCGTCTTGGCTTTAAAACCTCATTTAATCCCATTTGTTGTAATCTTTCTCACAGTATCTACATGCCGGAGCATAGGCGAATGTTTCATCTGCTCTATAGAGGTTTCTTGGTCAGTGACATCCCACCTACAAATGAACCTTGATTTGTTTAAAGTAATATCTGATTTACCGAGCTGCCACCCTTATATAAACATCCATAGAGCCCTTTTTAGGTGTTCAGGCCGCGGTTACTTCATCATTCACGAGCATTGTCATCACGCACATTTGAACATGTCAGCACCGAGTTTAAATGACACTTAGGGAACTACCCCTGAGCTTTGTATTCAAGATGGTCTTAATTTCGAAGTGTAGTGCCGTTCACAAATACTGTCAATGTGGAAGATTCCAATTTTGCTATTGTTTTTTCCATTGCTACAAGGTGCAACAATGTTACTATTGTTTTTACTGCTTAGAAGGATGCAATGCTAATGTAGCATACTACTATTTACATCCTACATGTCTGTGATATTACACGACCACACACATAGGAGCCTGTATTTACACTGGAGAATCCTTGTGCATGACCTAACATCATCCTAATACATAAACATGGTCAATTGCAGAGGTCTACTTATATACGTACAAGATATTGGAAAGGGAATTTGGATTGGTAGATATATGGAAAGTAAAATGTTGGGGTGTTTTAATATGTTCCCTATCTATGGTTAAATACAGAGGTTTTTTTGCTTCAGAACTTGTATAAATCCTTAAAGGGATTTTCCAGTTTGCATGAAAATCCTTTAACTCCTTTGCATCCCCTGACGTAATAGTATGTCAGCGGGGAGTGAGAGGTGTGTGAAGTGGGTCATCAGCTGATCACTTTCCATGTTAGGGGGGTGTTGGTTGTGTATTACACCCAGCACCCGCCCACAAAGACAGAGAAAGTGCCAATCCTGGTCATTTAACCTCTCAGATTCCGCAGTCAATAGTGTCCACAGCATCTGTGGGGTTAGACAGAGGGAGGGGGTTCCCTCGGCACTCTGATCTAAGCTCTTGTGGAGAGATTTCTGGGCTCCAATCAGTTACTATTGTAGTAATGTGAACAGGAAAGTATATGGTAAAGTCCTGGAAGGGGTTTATATCTCACCCAGGTTCCTCAACTGGGTGAGGTAAGTAAGATCCAGAATGGTGCTGGCTACAGCAAATATAGTTGCTTAAGCTATTTTCTTTAGTAGTTTATGGGCTGGATTTTATTGGACTGGGGAAGGTAGGCTTGGTAGAGGGACCTGCCCAGTCCACCCCATTCCACGGCATGTTTTCCCCTAGCCTAAGGGATTTCCAGGTTTAGCCATCTGCAATCATTAAGTGGAAATAAAAACCTGTCCCAGGCTGTCAGTCTGGGGGAAGTGATATCTGGAGATAAGTCCAGGAGTCTGGCTGCTGTCCTGACTAAAGAAAAATCTGATGCCCTGTGTGACCTGTGTTTTATAGGTGAGGCAGATACTATCTGTATTAGTTAGTACTCAGACGAGCAGGATTTGTTTTACAGTTTTGTTTCCAAAAGTGTAAATGCTATTTATTTCTGCTGTTTGTGCCACAATAAAGTGGAACCTGATTTGAACTTTATCCTGTTGTCTGCACCAGAATCTGTCACCGCCGCCCCCCTGCTTCAGAGAGTACTTCCTGACACTATGAAAGCTTGGGGCCTTGTGCAGGCTCTACTCGCTGCCATAGCGAGCTGACTAAAAAGCCATGCCTGAGGCAAGGCCTGACAGGTAATAAACGCTGGAAAAAAGAATAAATCAGTGCATCCCACATGGTGAAAGAAAAACACAGGTGCACAGTCACAAATAAAGGGAAAGTCATAAAGGCATGGCAGCATTTCTCAAACTAACTATACATGAACTATATACAAGCTAATACCTCCTCTAATATGCAATCACAGGTTCTTAGCAGATATATTTTTTTATCAAAAAGTTTCTGGGCCCATCCACCAGAAGCAAGGTGACCTTGATACGGATGGGTACCTTTGGGAGAACTGTAGCCTGTCAAATACCATAGACTGCATAAGTATTCTACTCTAGTCTATGGTACATGTACAAGAGCCATTAAGGGAACTAAAAATTGCATTGTAAAAAAAAAGTTTCAAAAAATTTAAAAACATTAAAAATTCTAATTTTCCCAATTTTACATATAAAAATGAATGAATAATTAAAAAAAATTCCAATTTGTCATTTTTTGGTCACCTTGCCTCTTCTAGAAAAAGAGTTATCAAAAAGTGGTGTGTTCCCAAAAATGGTGCCAATAACAACTACAGCTAACCCTGTTCACACAGCTCTGTAGATCGAAAAATAAAAAGTTGTGGATGTCAGAACATGCTGTTGCAAAGATTTTTTATATTTTTTTTAAACTTTTTTTTTCTTTTTTAAGTAGTAAAATCCTATAAACCACCTGTCTGGGCATTTTTAGGGTCAGAGCTGGAGCTGTGGCAGAGGATGTAGAAGTGCATCATGGGTTTGGTTGGATACAGCAACAGAAAGTGCTACATACAGGATGGAAACAAACCAGGATAATTTAGTTTACACAGTGAAAATTGGTTAGGCGGGTGTAAACTGAAAAAAAAAAAGCATGGGAAAGATGTACTTAAAGTAAGCAACTAAATGAGCATATCTGTTAAAAAACCATAGTAATCCCAGAAAAATACTCTTTAATGCGTGCCACTAGCCAGTATCACATTTGTCCAACAAATAGAAACAGCTTTTTGTTTCCAGAAACAGTGCCTCTCTATTCTATGGTCTGTGTCTGGTATTGCCGCTCAGTTTTGCACGCTCACCTTATACTAGAAATATCCTATGGACAAGTCTAGTGCTATTTCCAGGGGAAAAATCTTTTTATTATACTAGTCAAAAGTATGCTCTCTTGGCCTATGGCACTTGATTCTGTAGATATGTTGGCCCCAAAGC
This sequence comes from Bufo bufo, assembly GCF_905171765.1. Lineage (NCBI taxonomy): Eukaryota > Metazoa > Chordata > Amphibia > Anura > Bufonidae > Bufo > Bufo bufo. The sequence continues at coordinate 80,381,700 of NC_053391.1, forward strand.
TGTTAAAAAAACAAGAGCCTGTGCATTGAGACTATGGGGGTCATTTACTAAACTGACTTAGTCTCGCTCACGCCAGGTCTAAAATTGTGGGCAGGGAAGGGGACGGGCCAGGAGACCCGTCACATTCATCATTTTCTGCACCTGTTTCAGGCATAGAAAATGGTCTAAATGTAGGACAGCTTGGAAGATGTCTTACATTTACAACTGGCACTGGATGCACCAAAGGTTTAGAGAGGCCTGCGCCAGCGATGGGGCTTTATTAAGACTGGTGTCTAAAACGCTGGTCTTAATAAATATGCCCCTATATGGCAATCTGTGGAGATTGCACTACTCCCGGGTACCTGACCCGACAGAAAATTGCAGGCATACAGATGTACGGTGGAGGTATCTATGCAAACACTGTTATGAGTTCTAAGGCCTAGTGCATGTGACTGTGTGTATTATGAACCGGTGTATGATATATTGCTAAGGCTACTTTCACACTAGCGTTCGGGTGACCGCTCGTGAGCTCCGTTTGAAGGGGCTCACGAGCGGCCCCGAACGCATCCGTCTGGCCCCAATGCATTCTCAATGGATGCGGATCCACTGAGAATGCATCCGCCTGCCAGCGTTCAGCCTCCGCTCCGCTCAGTGAGCGGACACCTGAACGCTGCTTGCAGCGTTCGGGTGTCCGCCTGGCCGTGCGGAGGCGAGCGGATCCGTCCAGACTTACAATCTAAGTCAATGGGGACGGATCCGCTTGAAGATGACACTATATGGCTCAATCTTCAAGCGGATCCGTTCCCCATTGACTTTCAATGTAAAGTCTGAACGGATCCGCTCAGACAACTTTCACACTTAGAAAATTTTCTAAGTTTTAATGCAGACGCATCCGTTCTGAACGGATGCGAACGTCTGCATTATCGGAGCGGATCCGTCTGATGAAACATCAGACGGATCCGCTCCGAACGCTAGTGTGAAAGTAGCCTAACCGTGCTACCATCTATATCATTCTGTATTGTGAGCAATATATTACACCATATATTCCCCTGCAAGGCCTGAAGCAGGAATAATAATACAGTAGAGTCTAAAATACACCTTCCATCGGGGCATCCTACAATATTTTTCAAGTAGACTTTTACGCCAATGTTTTTGTGACTTCTTGAGGCTCCAGTTCCTGAATACACACATATCACACTATCTAATATACAGATTGTAAGAGAATGAAGACATGAAAGATTGGGAGTTCTCAGTAAATCCTGAATTTTCAATCTTGTCTACAGATACTATAGAGGAAAGGTCTTCATCTTTTTGTTATGGGATGATTTGGGGATAAATGACATCTCCATATTGAGCAGAGTTCTCATTAATTACGTATTCCCCTCCCTCCATTTTAAGGGGAGGGGGTTGCCCACACCCGTTCCCTGACACCTGAAACTAAGAGTGAAAACAGCTGCGGGGATAATGAGCGTAATGCTGAGATTCCACAGCTCTGCATAGGGATATGGAACAGCTTCTATCATAGAGCTATAGACACATGTACAGATCATTTACTGTAACCCCTCCATTGACAAATTGACTCACCCGGTATCTCATGTTACCCCACATGCGATCATGATATCAGATAATGAGGTTATGTACAGTATATGGGTTTTTAAAGTGGACTAAATTGAAGAGGCAGACCTTTCTTGGCTTTTAGTGTGGTCCCAAATTGGGATTTCTCAAAATTAGACAAACCCAGGAGCCTGTTCCTTTAGTTCTTGATTCCCACAGGACCACAAACATCTGCTGAAGCTACTGATTTCAATATGCACACTATAACACCTCAAACATGCATTTACATGTGGTTTCCACATTGATACCAGCAGTGAAGTTACCTGTGATTTGCTGTTCTTAAGGAAAACTAAAAAGGGATTGGGGAAGGGGGGTCCAAATCTAAAAGCTCCTTCAAAGTGACCCTCTGGTTCAAGAGGAAAAAAAAATCACAATAACTGGGAAACAATTAGAACACTTGGCTGGTGACCTTCTTTTCAGATGAGATTTGCCTGTTCCCGGCCTCCTCACTTGCTATCCAAGATGGCCACATCACTTCTTAGACTGGTGGATGCTGTGCCCTTGATAGCCCAAGCCACTTCCTGCTGCCCTTACATGAACAGTGCTGACCAATCCAAGAGTAAGGCTGGACAAGGAGGAAGTGTCTTGGACTACTGCTACTCAGTGTGCTCCACATAGTTTGCAAAGTGAGTGGCCATCATGACAGAAGAGGAGCTGAAAAGATGAAATGGAGGTCACCATATGAGAGTGCTGTTCGTTCTCTGGTTAATATGAATTTTTGATCTAGAACTGACGGGTCTCTTTAAGAGTGTATAAGATGAGCTCTACCTTCTTTTATGCTCAGGTCCAAGCATTCATCTTGAGGAGCATAAGTGATCCTCAGGAGGCTTGAGTGCTTCTCTCTGCTACATAAGAGGTCAGTAGTACTATAACTGAGTAGTGCAAAGTTGTGATGTTCATCAGATATGACACAAAAATAAGTGAGGTGGCAATCCATCTTCTGAGACCATTCTTTAGCAGAAAACAATCTAAATCCCTGTTCTTAGCCAGAAAGCTGGTTGAGCATATGCCAATCCAAATATGCCCATGAGTTGTTATTGACATCTCCAGTGCTGTTCCCAGGACAAAATTTCAGGGACTATTCTGCTTTTAAGGTTAATACAGTGATCCTATGGACAGGTCCGTAGACTTTGCAGTCTTCCAGATCTTGTCTTGGCAGCCAATTTGACTTAGAAAGTTCATTACTTCATGCAGAAATAATTTTTTTATCAGCGTAAGAAAATAGATAACACACGTTTAATAATAGCAAAAAAAAAAAAAACCCAGCTCTGCTTCATGCTGAAAATGCAGCCATGTTAATGCAAGATCCTGTGATCTCCAACTACAAAATCCTTATATTAGATCAGTATTCTGTGCGTCTCCTTTCTTTTTTCCTTATTACTTTGTTATAAGATTGATGGCTACATCCCCCACCTTGTAATCACAATGGTTTTCCTCAGAATGAAGCATTCAATTACTACTTGTCTCTCCTCTACGGTATTATGTTGTTTTGAAGTATTTCAGCCTCCGGATTTTCAAAGCTAAACATTTCAACCTGAAACACAAGACATGAAGTAATGTCACACAATGCAAAGTTTTCTAACAACCTCCCCATAAGATAGATTGCGTTGGGCGCTATTCTCTCAATCGCTTAGACAATCACTGAACCGTCTTCGAATATTTGAGCTGTCACTAAACAGTTGCTCGGCGCTGTGTGGGTGGCGCGCTGCTGTGTTAAATGAAGTTGATGTTGCTTGGAAGAGGGTTTATAAATAGTAGAATTCATTTACCGTGTGCGGGGACTGAGAAGCCGAGGTGAAGCACCTTGTGGCACATTATACACAACCTGTTCTATTGTCAGCCACTCTTGAACTATACTTTCCGGCACACTGTGGCAGTCATCCGGTGAGCTGTAACGGTGCAAAATCTGTAGAGTGAAAGTGGAGCTTCTGAAAATTAATTTGGGAAAATAAAAATCAACTTGCAGTACAAGTGTCCAGTAGCACACAGATTAAGCTAGTTTCACTTGGCCGTTTAAGCACAACACTGTATTACCTCTAAATTGTATAAAGCTATTATACGGTGACCATAGACCTCTCTTCGGAACTTACTATAACTCTGTATGTCTCTGATTTCATACAAAGACATACAGAGATACATACCCGAAACATCCAATATACCATCAAATGCATTATTTCTTCTAGAGAATCCCTCTGTAATACAGTACCATCAGGAGTGGATTGGCCATGGACCCTACAGTGAAATTTCCCGATGGTCCGATGTCCAAGGGGCCGCCTAAGCCCTCCTCTCTGCCCCTGGCCAGATACATAATGAGCTCTCAGCGGTAATTAACACTGTGAGAAGCTCACGTACCTGGCCAGTGACCACACATGCCCTCTGAATTCAACTACTGTGGCCTGCGCCAGAGAAAGTTATAGGAGGACAGAAAATGGTATCCATTGATGGCCTCAACAGAGGGATAGCTTTTGGTGCAATATATTGTGCTGCTCTGAGGTATAATGTTCAGTTGGGATGGTATTTTGTGCTGCTGTGCTATTGCTGACCCTGTCATTTATGTTGCCCTGCCTTCTGTCAATTTGGACTCCACTACAACATGGGGCCATGTTAAGGTTTTTTTCCAGGGCTACTTTAAGTTCCCAGTCCACCTCTGAGTACCATACAGATGTACCATGTGGCAGGACCTAGTATGGAATGGTGACTCCATGCGCCTCTTAGATCAGAACTTAGATCAACCGTCTCCCCTCTCGACATTCAGAACATATCTTGTCTTAACTGAGAATGTATGTGCATGGGAAGAGGATCAAGTGGAACTGCTATCAACAGTTTTCTAAAATTTAGCTTAAAGGGCTATTCCCATTTGGGACATTTATGGAATATCTAGAAGGTTATGTTCAATAGGTCCAGTTACTTTCTCAGGGACCCTCTCCTAGCTGAAGAACGGGGCCCTAAAGGGAATTTAGAACAAGCCTTCCATGCTTGGCAACACTCCATTCACCACTATGGTGTCTCTGATAACAGCTAAGCACTAACTCCGCTGTTTTTATAAGTCCCATAGAAGTGGATGGAGGAGTGACTGTGCATGATTGGTCTCCATTAACTGCTATGAGACCTATAAAAATAGCTAAACGCGCTTGCACAGTTAGTTTCAGAAGTCCTATAGCTGTGAGTGGAGAGCAAGCTTTGCACATGATGGATGCTCTTCATTCACAGCAGGGCCCTATTTATGATACAGGAGGGTGGCCCCTCACCTATTGTATATGTATGACATATTCAATTTGCATAAATTTCTCAGATGGGAATACCCCTTAGGCCCTCATCAGTACACGATATAGATTGGGTGGTTGGATGGTGCTTTGGGTAGGCCATGCCAGGATAGGTTGTATGACTGGTGTGAAAAATGTTCCCATTTTTCATTTGAAAATATTAGGCTTGTATTTATGATAAAAATATAAAAACAAATCTGCCTTTAAAGCGGTTGTCCGGGATTTTACTATTGATGACCTATCCTCAGGATAAGTAATCAATATCAGATCAGCGGGCGTCCGACATCCGGCACCCCTCCGATAAGCTGTATGAGGAGACGGCAAATGCAGTGCGCAAGTGCCATCTCCTGTCTCTCTCTTCCTGTTCACCTAGGCTGTCTATGGCAAAGACCAGGAAGAGAGCGTCCAGGAAGAGAGAAGGGAGATGGCACGTGTGCACTGCATGCGCCGTCTCCTCATACAGCTGGTTGGCGTGGGTGCCAGGTGTTGGACCGCCAATCTGATATTGATGACCTATCCTAAGGACAGGTCATCAATAGTTAAAACCCAACAACTCCTTTAATATAAAAATGTAAGTAAGTAGGTAAGTATGATTTGTATTCATAAGGTAAGATCTTTCCAAAGATGAACAGCAGCTTTAATAAATGTAGTAACTTATATTTTATTATTTTGCTATGGTCTCATATGACTGGATGCTGCAATTCTGTTTTATCTCCTTTTTATCTATTATGAATTAATGTAAAAGCGTAAGGCACAGATAGGATTTTTCTTATAAATCTGTATATTATGTGCACTATAAAGCTACTTATTAGATTGGTTACACTCCTGTGTTTTTATAAACTACCTGTTACTTTATTAAAAAGCTTCCTCTAATAATATACAGATACAGTGAAAATACAGAGTACTGGATAAGCTCACCCTTTGGGATTGTGGTTGCAGGTGTGGGTCATTTTCTAATATAGTTTCTCTATTTTCCTGCTTGTGTGGGCTTCCTCTGGGTACTCTGTTTCCTTTTCATTATGAAACACCGTAAAACATAGGTAGGTTAGTTGGCTTCCTGTGAGACTGACCCTCTGTAAGATGTAAATAAAACCAGAATGCAATTATATGCAAATTTCATAGAACAAAATTTAATTCACAAGAGATCATAGAACACCTATCAGATGTTAAAAGTGAGACATTTTCATGATTTTTTTTTTTTTTTTACTAATTTAGAACTTAAAGGGGTTGTCCGGGTTTAGAGCTGAACCCGAACATACCCATAATTTCACCCTGGCAGCATCTTGCGCTCCCTTGCCCTGCGCTAGATCGTGCAGGGCGAAGACTCTTTTGTTTACAATAGCACACTGCTGGGCGGAAGCTTCTGCCCATCAGTGGAGGTTACGTCACCAGGCTTCCTGGCAGCCCCATGGAGAGACTGGTACGTCATCGAAACTCCGGATAATGCCTTTGCCCTGCGCGATTTAGTGCAGGCAAAAGGAGAGCATCGGAGCATGAACTGCTCCGATGCTCAAGTCAGGGGGGCTGCCTGGGTGAAAATGGAGGTATATCTGGGTTCAGCTCTGAACCCGGACAACCCCTTTAACGGCAGAAACGGATAACAAAAAGTTGAGATCAGACCATGTCTACCATTGTATAGCAGCCCCTCTTCTTTTAACAACAGTCTGTAAACGTCTAGGAAGTGAGAAGACCAATTGCTGAAGTTAGGGAGAGGAAACTGTCCCATTCTTGTTTGATGTAGGATTCTAGCTGCTCAACAGTCGTATGTCTTCTTTACTGGATCTTTCATTTCATGATGCGCCAAATGTTTTCTATTAGAGAAACATTTGGACTTCAGGTAGGCCAGTTCAACACCTGGACTCTTCTTCTGCAAAGCTATGCCATTGTGAAGGATGCAGTATGCGGTTTAGCATTGTTTTGCTAAAATATGCAAGACCTTCCCAAAAAGAGAGATCTGGATGGGAACATAAGTTGTGCTAAAACCTCTGTATACGGTTTAGCATTAATAGTGCCTTTCCATATGTGTAATCTGCCCTCTCCATAGGCACTAAAGCCACCCCATACCATACCAGAGATGCAGGGTTTTGAACTGTGGGCTGATAACAAGCTGGATGTTCCCTCTCCTCTTCAGTTCACAGGACACAGGGTTTCCAAAAAGAAATTCTAATTCTGATTCATTTGACCACAGAACAGTTTTCAGTTTTACCCTAGTCCATTTTAAAAGAGCTTTGGCCCAGAGAAGATGGCAGCGTTTGTGGATCGTGTTGACATATGGCTTCTTCTTTGTAACGATACAGCTTTAACTTACATTTGTAAATTGCACGGCGAACTGTGTTCACAGACAATATTTGGGAGTGTCCCTGAGCCCATGCAGTGATTTCTACTACAGAATCATGCCTGTTTTTAATACAGTGCCATCTGAGAGCCCATAGATCACGATCATCCAAATGTGACCATCAGAATTTTCCCTGGTGCAGCTAGATTTCTCCAGATTCTCAGAATCTTTTGATGATATTATATGCATTACTGTAGATGGTGAGATATTTGAATTCTTCATAATTTTCCATTGAGAAACATTTTTCTGAAATTGTTCCACAATTTTTAGATGTAGTTTTTTGCAGCTTGGTGAACCTCTTCCCATGTTTGATTCTGAGAGACTCTGCCTCTCTAATGTGCTCTGCAAAGGAGCAAGTAATTTACAGTCTATATTTACCACTTGCTCGCTCTTTTACTTTTACCCAGTCATGTAACTTAGTTGCAAATTGCTCCTCCAGCTCTCTTATTAGTACCAATTACTTTTCCATCCTTTTGATACCCCTGTCCCAATTTGTTTTTGAGATACGTTGCTACCATCAAATTCTAATTTTTTTCTTATGAAATGGTTAAATGTCTCACTTTCAGCATCTGATATGTATGTGCTCTATGATACATTGTAAATTAAATTTGGGTCAATGAGATTTGCATATCATTGCAGTCTTTTTTTATATACATCTATTTATATTTTACACAGCACCCAAACTTTTTGGGAATTATGGTTGTATATATGTTTGACATTGGAAGGGTATGTAGTGAGCCCCAGTAAGGACGTGAACTATTGTAAGTGAATTTAGCAGGGCCACATTTATAGAAAGTGTGATTTTGCTGATAGTTTAATATTATTAGGGTCTGATGGGCCTTCACTCAAGATCTGCTTTGAAAGGAGTTGTTAATTCCATAAATTGGCATCAACTTACTGTCTCCACAGGATAACATGGCTGAGCCCAACAATAACAATTTCTTTATTGGAAAATTGCACTGTTTTTGTTTGGACATCTTCAGGCGCTATGTCTTTTCTGTGCTGCCCTATGTCTCCTTTTTGGAAAGATTTCTTTTGGCATATAATACAAGTATGATGGATCTGTTTGTCCTTTGCCTTCTTGTCAATGGGGAAATCCATAGAAACAGCATTCAATGTCAGACCATATCATCAAAGAGGACTCACCATAGTAATTCACACATTTGTACAAGATTGATTTCACGCTCCCTCGAAATGCACTGAGTCATGTATTTTCACGAGGTGCCCTTGCCCAGATTCTGAAGATGACTGACAGCATAATTAAGTTTTCTTAATTTAAGCATCTATCACACTGCTCCTTCTTCTTCCCCAAATATATTTATAAATTCTACGTCACCAACTCACCATAGCTTAGTGTCATAAGCCGCACAAGAAGCCATAAACCCTGCTCACAAGTCCTTCTTTTTGATCTTTTATTTTTGCGATGAAGACAAGTCTCCCAAATAATTAGATCGTAGGCAATGTTCTGAAGAACACCGTCAAACTTCCTCCCTTGGTTTGCATTTTCTTGCATACTAACGACGCTCCTTATTATTTTTTCACAATCTCCCAAGCTGTGCCTTCAGTAAGGTGTTAATTTATGGTTATCAGACGCATGTGGCAGCTTAATCTCATCACTAGCAAAGCTGTCGGCTTCTTGACTATTTGTAATTACAATTTCAAACACTTAATGCAAAGGATCAAATCAATGTCATACCAGAACACCAGGGGTACGAGTAAAGGAGAGTCATGGCCTCCTAGATATAGTGAAACAGATTTTACTACAAACTGAGCTACTGTACGTATCAGTTAGAGATGAAACCGTTAAACATGAAGTAAGGCTGGTGCATATGGTGGATATTATTTATCGCCAAATGTGAGGGTCTGGATCACATCATTGAGCAGATTGACTTATTTATGTAGCGTCGTTGTTGGAAATGTGCATGTTATATTAATATTACCATAAACATAATGTTTATCTTGCACCTATTAATTTTTAAGAGCTTTTCAATTAAACTTGGGAAGGCTCCACTTAACAGCACCTGGCATGTAATAATGCCAGCTTCTTCCTATGCTATTAAAATCAACATTACCGATGAAACATTGGAAATGGGCTCTATATTATTTGAATTGGAATGTGAAATATTATCACGCTTCCATTAATGCTTCATGCACATGTCATGGCCTTACAAATATAGCATATGCGGAGGGAAATGGAGTCCCTGTGACCCTATAGTATAGAGCCAAGTGCTCTGCTGTATGGTGCCTCCGTGTAGCACCATATTACCCAGGTACTCGCCACTCCCATGTTTTTTTTTCCATATCAATAGAATGTTGCACCAGTAAGGGCTAGCAATACATTGCCATGGGAGATGAGCAAATTAATTCTAAGTGAAAATTTTGTAAAAATTCGAGTATCTGAATCCAAATTTTTAGTGATTTGGTTCAAGGGCATCTGTCAGCAGATTTGTACCTATGACACTGGCTGACCTGTTACATGTGCTCTTAGCAGCTGAAGGCATCTGTGTCGGTCCAACGTTCATTTGTGCCCACATTGCTGAGAAAAATGAAGATTTAATATATGTAAATGAGCCTCTAGGAGCAACGGGGGTGTTGTCATTACACCTAGAGGCTCTTTCTGCAACTGCTGCTCCCTCTTCACTTTGCTTGACAGGACCAGGCAGTGAAAACATCATCACGCTTGGCCCTGTTAATCACAGTGCAGAGGGGGCAGCAAATGCAGAGAGAGCAGAGCCTCTAAGTGTAACGGCAACGCCCCCATTGCTCCCAGAGGCTCATTTGCATATATTAAAACATTTTTCTCAGCAATGCAGACCCATATGAACATGGGACCAAGTGTCATAGGTACAAATCTGCGGACAGATGCCCTTTAAATGAGTTTTTATAAATCTCCCCATAGCTTCTCTCGCAGCATTGCTTCTGGTCTGTGGCAGTGCAAAGCAGGCAACAAGGTGCGTCCCTGATTGGCCAACTGACTATATGTACAATATCATCATTACCGTTCATAAGTGGAGGAAAATCTAGCATCGTATAATATACACAGTGGTGCCAAAGGGAACATTTAAAAAATCCACAAATAATATTCTCAGTTCCAAGCATTGTATAGTGAAAATTAATATGACTTCTAATGACTCCAGGGCATGTTCATTCCAGCGCTGTAATGACTGAGCAATGGTTGATAGTCTATAAATTGCACTTACTATATTTCTCAGTCTCATTTCTTGAGAAATTGAGGAACCTACATCAGTTTCTCCATAGACAATAATTATTCTCATTTTTCCGAATCTGAGGGAAACAATTAGAAAACAAAACACTTTATTGTGCTCAGAAATCTCATATATTTCTAGGCACCTTTCGTACTAATGTAAAGACACGTGGGTCCTATGGAGTCATTGCAGTGAATGAAGCAGACATATTTGCATGAGGCAGAGATGTGAAACTGATCTGGAGGAAAGTTTTTCACACTTTTGCATACATCTTGTGGATTTTGGCAGGTGCCTCCAGCTATGAAAATTCTAAAGTTATGTCATCTTATGACACATTTCTTGTGTTTTAATTATCGGCATGCAGGATTTGGCATAGTTTTAATTAATTGTGCTCTTTCAACAAAACTGTCAGATTTTTGGTTTTCTTTATATATATATCCTATGCGATTGATTTAGGATGCTTATTTTTTTTAAATAATAACAAATTATAAAGCACCAACGTCTCCAGTGGCAGGGACGACATTAAAGGGGTCATCCCTAGATCATATCCCAGGGTATTAGTGTTTGAATGCTAAGATCCCCACAAATCATGAGAACAGGGGTCCTATGCTCCTCCTTTTAAATGGATGGGTGTTCGAGCATGCCTCCAAGAGAAGCCTAGTGGAGAGTATCTCTGTTAATCTCATAAAGATTGTTTTAAAGTGAATTCAATGATTCGAGAATAGAATAAACTTACACAGGCTAAGTGAATAAATATATTTACTAAATGTCATGGTCATGCACTTTAGACAGCTATTCCTCCGAAACCTCTCCATATGCTGAGCCTATATGTGTTCTGAATCGGGAGAGGGAATATTAAAGCCAGCTGTTCATATCAGATAGCTGTTGTCTGAGCACTTGACAGTCTACATGCCTGACCCTTTTCTCTGCAGACATCTAGTGTCAGGGGAGAGTCAGGAGACCCCATATACATTAGAAGGTCAGTCAATCCTGCATTGGTGGGTTCAGACCAACATACAGCTAATTAGTGATGGTCAAACATCGGCTGGGACTTTTCGCGTTCGCGAACCATGTGTTCGTGGCGTGCCTCATTCACTTTAATGGCAGGCGAACCTGAAAAACCTTCAGGTTATATTTGCAGCCACCAAATACTTACTAGAAGTGCACAAATAGACCCACAACATGGACAGTGACATACCAGAGGGGGATCAATGGCAAACATTCCCAGAAAAAATATGTATTTTAAGCAGGGGTCATTTTTATGTATCTTAAAGGGAAACTCTCAAAAATGTGCCTTGCTGAAACCTAGAAAAATTTTATTTCAGGCCACGGGAGTACGGGCCCCAAAAATTTGGCATTCGCCTGACAGAAAATAACTTGTGATTATGTGGCTTGCGGTACATTAGGCGGTCACTGGATAAAAAAATTTCTGTAGGCCACTGGAGTAGCGGCACCAAACATTAGGCATTCACCTGACAGAAAAGAACTTGTGATTATGTGGCTGGAGGTACATTAGGAGGTCACTGGATAAAAATTTTACTGTAGGCCAGTACAGGCCCCAAACATTAGGCATTCACCTGACAGAAAAGAACTTATGATTATGTGGCTGGAGGTACATTAGACGGTCACTGGATAGAAATTTTACTGTAGGCCAGTACAGGCCCCAAAAATTAGGCATTCACCTGACAGAAAAGGCCTTTTTTGCCACTGTATATACATAAGACAAGGACCATTCTTTGTTCTGGGTAGTGGCGGATATGTGTGGGCTGGCATGAGGAAATTCAATTACACGTGGTCGTCACAGGTGTTGAATTTCTCAGAGATCAATGCCTCATTCATTTTTAGAAATATGAGGTAGGTGAGTGCGCTTATCGGTCACGATCCCAACTGCTGCGCTGAACATCCTTTTGGACAGGACACTCGACAAGGGGCAAGACAAGAGTTCCATGGAAAATTGTGCCATCCCTGGACACAAGTCAAGTCTGCACACCCAGTAGTCCAGGGGTTCCTCGCTTCTCAGAGCGTCCACATCGGCTGTTAACACGATGTAGTCGGACACCTGTCGGTCTAGGCGCTCCATGAGGCTGGATTCGGAGGACGGCTATCGATGGGTTGGCTGCAAGAATGATCTCATATCCGAAGTGACCAACACATCTTCAAACCGCCCTCTTCTTGCAGGCGCGGTAGGATTGGTACCCACACCTGTTTTGCTGTGGGTGGAAATTCCTCTGCAAACGCCCACAACAGCAGAATGTAGCATCTCTCGCAGTAAGGCCTGGAAATGATGCATTCTACTAGCCCTCTGTGATGCTGGTAACATGTCCACCATTTTGTGTTTGTATTGGGGTCTAAGTACGTTGACACCCAGTACTTGTTCTTGCCTTTTATTCTTTTTATACAGGGTCCCTCTTTAAACACTGGACCATAAAGGCCCCCATTTGCACTAAATTGGAAGGAGTTGTTTGGTGGAGTGTTCTGGCTCCTGCTCATTGCCGAGGAGAATGTTGTCCTCGGTATCCTCCCCCCAGCCACGGACAACACCAGGGATCCCCGAGAAGTTTAAAGTCCCCCTCAAAGCCTGCTCTTCTTGCTCCTCCTCCTCCTCCCCCCAGCCACCATCCTCCTCTGACTCCTCTTCAGACTCCTGCTGACTTGTCTCGGATGGAGTAGTCCCCCCTGGGACTTCATTCAGCCTTGTGACTTCCTCATCTTCCAGCTCCTGCTCCTCGACAGCTTGATCAATGACACGACGCAATGCACTCTCCAGAAAGAAGGCGTATGGTACGATGTCACTGATGGCGCCCTGGCTGCGACTGACCAGTTTGGTGATCTCATCAAATGGTCGCAGACGTCCGCATGCGTCACGCATGAACAGCCACTGGCGCGGTCAAGAGAAACCAAGCTCCCCAGAACCTGTCCTGCTGCAGAGTTCGTACAGGTAGTCGTTAACGTCACGTTGCTGCTGGAGCAGCCTATAAAGCATATACAAGGTGGAGTTCGGGCTGTCAGAAATCAGACGTCTGACCGGCAGGTGGTGTCGCCGCTGAACGTCAGCAAGGCGAGTCATGGCCATGTAAGATCTTCTAAAATGGCCAGAGATTTTCCTGGCTTGTCGCAAGACGTCCTGGACCCCGGGGTATTTGGTAAAGAATCGCTGCACGACTAAGTTCAGGACGTGTGCCATCCACGGCACGTATGTCATTTTGCTCTGTTTCAGCACGCTCAGCAGATAGGCATCGTTGTCATACACCACTTTAACAACTGTCAAATTGAGCGGGGTTAGCCACTGATCGGCCTGTGACCACAGAGCTGAAAGCAATGCAGGACCGGTGTGGCTCTTGGCTTCCAGGCACAACAGCCGCAGCACAGCATGGCAACCTGTCACCTTGCACGTCGAATAGGGTCTGGGGAGCTTGGAAAAACTGTGGAAAAGGAGGAGTCAGCCGAGGAGGAGAGGGAGGATGGAGTAGGAGGAGGAGGAGGAGAAGAGGCAGGCCTGCATGCAATCCATGGCGTTAGCACCAAATCCACACGGGTCCCACGGGTTACATGCTTGACTGCCGTCAGAAGGTTCACCCAGTGGGCAGTAAAAGTGTACCTTCCCTGCCTGTGTTTGCTAGACCACATGTCTGTGGTCAGATGTATCTTGGCACCGACACTGTGTGCCAGAGATATATTCTCTTGCTGCTAAACGTGGCCACATATCTCTGGGATGCCCTTCTGGGAAAAATATTTCCTTCTGGGGACCTTCCATTGCGGTATGCCAATGACCACAAATTTTCTAAAGGCCTCAGAATCGAACCAGTTTATATGGCAGTAGTTTGCGGGCTATCAGTTCCGACAAGCCAGCAGTAAGCCGTTGGGCAAGAGGATTATCCAGCGTCATCAACTTTTTACGCTCGAACATTTGGGCCACGGAACCCTGCCTTCTGCCACATGAACGCGACGACGGCACGGTGGAAGGTGGAGTGGAGGACAAATGGGAGGAGAGAGGAAAATGAGAAGAGGCAGGACGTGGAGCGCCTGGAGTGTGGCTTTGTGGGTTCTGACGGCTTTGCTCCCATTGGGCTTGTTGATGGTAGGCTAGGTGCCTTCTTAAGGCGGCCATCCCTAGGTGAGTGTTGTGCTTACCGCAACTTATGTGTTGACAGCACAGGCTGCAGATGGAAACACTATTGTCAGCAGCTGACACGTTAAAAAAAAACACACTGCGGAGCCATGTGCCGGCGTCCTGGGAGCGCAAGATGTGATGGTGGATGGCTCGCTCCAGATACATTTGCAGTCTGCTTTTTTCCTCCTGTGCACTGATAATTCTGCCTGCTTTTCCTCCCTATCTTCTACTCCGTCTCTCCCTCTGAACTCCCCTCCTCTCCCTCTCTTGTGGGCACCCACGTGACGTCCATCGACACGTCGTCATCATCGTCACCTTCACCACCACTGACATTACAGATCTTTGAGTAGGCAGCAACATCGGGGACCACCCTCCTTGGGCTAATCTGGGTACTGTTGTCAGACCGCTGGGTGGCGGCTGTTGCTACCACCTTTTCCTCATCCAATGCCAAGAATGGCTGCGCATTGGTAAGGTCTGGGAATGGATGGGAAAATTATTCCTCTGACTCGAGTGGAGGGGCTATGGTGGTGGTTGTGGTGGTGTCTTTGGGGGTGCACACAGCAGAGATTGAGGAGGGTGCAGATACAGAGGATGAATAGGGTGCAGAAGCGGAAGGCTGAGTGAGCCACTCAACCAACTCTGGTGCGTCCTTTGACGTAATCGCACACACCTTCTCCAACTTCCCACTTAGACTCCGGCCTTGTGCACCTGCCCGACCCTACCACCCCTGCGGAACGGCCTGCCTCTTCCTCTGCCTTTCATTTTCATAATGACCCTGTGCCAAAGTCCCTAGAGAAGAGCAGTATTTGTGGAAGCAGGTATATCGCAGGCCTCAATCAGCATTTGGTGGAAACAGGTATATCGCACCCCTCAATCTATATTTTGTGGAAGCAGGTGTATCGCAACCCTCAATTAGTATTTTGTTGAAGCAGGTATATATAACCCCTTAATCAATATTTGGTGGAAGCAGGTATATCGCACCCCTTAATCTGTATTTTGTGGAAACGGGTATATTAAACCCCTTAATCAGTATTTTGTGGAAGCAGGTATTTTGCACCCCTCAATCAGTATTTTGTGGAAACTGGTATATAGAACCCCTTAATCAATATTTGGTGGAAGCAGGTATATCACACCCCTCAATCAGTGTTTTGTGGAGGCAGGTATATCAAACCCCTTAATCAGTATTTTGTGGAAGCAGGTATATTGCACCCCTCAATCAGTTTTTTTGGGGGCAGCAGGTATATCACACCCGTTGCAAATAGTTGTTCCAATAGCGCTTTTCCCTTTATATACCTGCGGTATCGCCGCAGAACCGCACACAACTGCTGCAGAAAACAAATGCACTATATACTTTCTATGTTAGAAATTATATTATAGGTACAGTTGCAAGAAAAAGTATGTGAACCCTTTGGAATGATATGGATTTCTGCTCAAATTGGTCATAAAATGTGATCTGATCTTCATCTAAGTCACAACAATAGACAATCACAGTCTGCTTAAACTAATAACACACAAAGAATTAAATGTTACCATGTTTTTATTGAACACACCATGTAAACATTCACAGTGCTGGTGGAAAAAGTGTGTGAACCCCTAGACTAATGACATCTCCAAGAGCTAGATGGAGTGAGGTGTCAGCCAACTGGAGTCCAATCAATGAGATGAGATTAAAAGTGTTGATTACAGCTGCCCTGCCCTGTAAAAAACACACACCAGTTCTGGGTTTGCTTTTCACAAGAAGCATTGCCTGATGTGAATAATGCCTCGCACAAAAGAGCTCTCAGAAGTACTACGATTAAGAATTGTTGACTTGCATAAAGCTGGAAAGGGTTATAAAAGTATCTCCAAAAGCCTTGCTGTTCATCAGTCCACGGTAAGACAAATTGTCTATAAATGGAGAAAGTTCAGCACTGCTGCTACTCTCCCTAGGAGTGGCCGTCCTGTGAAGATGACTGCAAGACCACAGCGCAGACTGCTCAATGAGGTGAAGAAGAATCCTAGAGTGTCAGCAAAAGACTTACAAATGTCTCTGGCATATGCTAACATCCCTGTTAGTGAATCTACGATACGTAAAACACTAAACAAAAATAGATTTCATGGGAGGATACCACAGAGGAAGCCACTGCTGTCCAAAAAAAACATTGCTGCACGTTTACAGTTTGCACAAGAGCACCTGAATGTTCCACAGCAGTACTGGCAAAATATTCTGTGGACAGATGAAACCAAAGTTGAGTTGTTTGGAAGAAACACACAACACTATGTGTGGAGAAAAAGAGGCACAGCACACCAACATCAAAACCTCATCCCAACTGTAAAGTATGGTGGTGGGGGCATCATAGTTTGGGGCTGCTTTGCTGCATCAGGGCCTGCACGGATTGCTATCATCGAAGGAAAAATGAATTCCCAAGTTTAGACATTTTGCAGGAAAACTTAAGGCCTTCTGTTCACCAGCTGAAGCTCAACAGAAGATGGGTGTTGCAACAGGACAACGACCCAAAGCATTGAAGTAAATCAACAACAGAATGGCTTAAACAGAAGAAAATACGCCTTCTGGAGTGGCCCAGTCAGAGTCCTGACCTCAACCCGATTGAGATGCTGTGGCATGACCTCAAGAAAGCAGTTCACACCAAACATCCCAAGAATATTGCTGAACTGAAAGAATTACTCCCGACCGTCGTGCACGTCTGATCTGCAACTACAGGAAACGTTTGGTTAAAGTTATTGCTGCCAAAGGAGGTACAACCAGTTATTAAATCCAAGGGTTCACATACTTTTTCTACCTGCACTGTGAATGTTTACATGGTGTGTTCAATAAAAACATGGTAACATTTAATTCTTTGTGTGTTATTAGTTTAAGCAGACTGTGTCTGTCTATTGTTGTGACTTAGATGAAGATCAGATCACATTTTATGACCAATTTGTGCAGAAATCCATATCATTCCAAAGGGTTCACATACTTTTTCTTGCAACTGTATATCACACCCCTCAGTATATCACACCTATTGATAGCACACCTATACCAGTCCTTAAAAGGACTTTTGTGGCCCTATTCGCTAGCGTTTGGTGTCCCTAACAGCCTTTCCCTGCTCCACAAAGCAACCTTTCTCTACAGTGGCAAAACATAGAATGTAAAATGGCTGCCAGATTGGGTTCTGTTATAGGGTGGGGGTGTGTCCATGTGCTGAAGCCTCTCAAATGGCTGTCCTGTCCCACCTGATGTGTGTGTCATGGGTGAAAGTTCGGCGCAATGCAAAAGAATATGGCGCCAGTGGACATCGCCATATGTTTGCATGTTTGGCGAATTGCGAACGATCAAAGTTTGCCGCGAAAAGACTGCTGGACGAACCTCAAGGCTATCTCTACAGCTCATCTCACATGAGAACAAAATTCTTCTTTCCCCCAACTTCTGCCATCGAGGATAATTTTGGCCATCCTATGCACATTAGATAGATGGCAGCTCCTTCCGATATTGGTCTGTTTGGCTGACATTATTCTGATCTGTGTGGGGACATTAGAGGTGGATGTGTACATGGATGGAGGTTGTACCTCAGAATCGTTTCCTCTGGCTATGACATAAATTTGTAATTTATTATTACACATTGCATGTTTTCTTGGTATCTTGTAATTCATGCATGGAAAAGAGTTTCTTTGTATTACATTTTGTGCCCATATTTTTTTAAATCCTAGCTCTTTCCTTATCCCCAACCCACAAATGCTCTGGAAAGAAGCACGTAATTTACAGCCTATATTTACCACTTGCTCTAGCTTTTACTTTTTAATGCACGCATTAGCAAAAATGAATCCCTTCTGAGGATGCACTTTAAAGAAATCCACCAACTTATCCCTGTATATTCCTCTCGATTACATTTATTAGCTACGAATATTAAACAGCTGGCAAGATATCACTGTATACAAATAAGACGTCTGGGATTTGGAAAGCTGCCATCTTGAACAAAGCCAGCTGCTGGTGTTTCCATCTCTATTCAGCTCCCCAGCATTTGTAACTTTCAAATACTTTCCACCACTGGGAATAGAAGACAATAGACAGAATCTAGTGGAAACTTGTACTTTGTGACAACTTTTCTTTTTTCAGCAGTATTATTGTGTGCAGGAATAAGAATGGTCCTTGTGCTTGGATTGTCGAAGGTCGGGTATTAGGTCTTATTATAAAGGTTGGTCAGGAATTATAAAACAAAAAGAGCTAGACAACAGAAAATGGGATAATATAAAACCTAATATTTACCTGTTAAATCCTCTGCCACTCCAGCGCCGATATTCAAGTGTTCCACGACAGTCTTTGTTCACTTTCCAAAAGTGATGACATCACATACATCCACATGACCACTGTAGCCAATCACTGACTTGAATGCTACCATCACCAGTAAAGCCAATGCCTGGCTGCAGGGAAAATCATGATGTCTTTGGTGGTCCGGGTCAATAGAGTGTCAATGCTGGGGTTTTGATGGGTGTGTTTATTTTTTTTTTTATCACTTTTCCTGCTGTCCAACTTTTTTTATTTTATTTTTTTTCTGTGTAAAGAGGTGTCTCCCAGAGAAGGTGTCTCGCTAGTGTCATCTATTGGAATGGCCTCACTATCAATCAATATTCAATAAGCCTTGGAAGATTGCTAGGAAAAATGGCCAAGCAATATAGCCATCTGCAGACATCTGTTTTGGGGTACTTCCCTCTTATTAGTATGAAGTAGAATTCTGTCTGGCTGAGGTGCCTTGGACACAGCTTGAGGAGGTACCAAGACCAGCTGTGTATGGAGAATTAGTGGCAAATACCACAAAACAGCTGTTTGTGAATGGATATGTGGCTTGACTAGTTTCAGTTGTCATGTTCCAGGCATGTTGAAAATTTGAACATTTATATGGAGTCTTTTCCAATAGGTAGAACTATCAAGATGGCTCTCTTTCTCTTATAGGCACCTCTTTGCATATTATTTTCCCATATAGTATTGCCACCAAATCTCCATATACTGCTGGTCTCCCTAAGGAGTGCCAGTACCTTCTCTGCGTTAAGATTCCTGACATACAAGTCTTTAAATGACCACAGTGGGTCTAGCATCTTGCACCCCGGCGATCAGCCACATATTTCTCCTGCAGCATGTCTAGCTTCTCAAACCCCTGGCGATCTGATGCATCTGTCTTCTAATGCAACCACAGCAATGGTCATGTAGCATTACATGCTTTCCATTTACATGCATGATCCGTCCATGTGATGTATGGATATGCTGGGCTCCTGAGCGGGCACTCTTCGTATAGAGCTGTTCTCCCTTCTAGCACAAAAAATGGTGTCCCAAGTGGGGAAGCCTCTCTGAAGTCCAGGATTATCCTGCCGGGGCAGCCCTTTGAAAATCTGTTTTGGTGCATTTTCCTATTTTATTGCATTTACTGTAAAAGTCCACACCTGGCCGAAGTCCCGTGGATTTGCTGTTGCAGCGTTTTATGCAGCAAATCTGTAGTATTGTAGAGTGTCAACAAAGTGAATGACTTTATAGCAATTTGCATCCACACAATGTGGAAAAAAATCTGCAGCGGAAATTGACCAGTGGTGCGGATTTTAAGCCTAAAGAAAGTCAATTTATGCTGCAGATTTTCATTGCAGTGCAAAGAGTGAAATCTGCTTCAAATCATTTCCACAATAAAATCCACAACAAAAAATGCATCCTTCGGTGCAGTACTTTAGTCACATTTGGATAGTCACATGCAGAAATTTGGAATGAGTTCCATGATTTCCATCTGGATGGGGTTGTATTGACGACAAGCACATGGATTTCTGTAGGCCCCATTCATATAAAAGGAGCAGATTTTCATTTGCAGAAATTTCTGCAACAAAATCTGCCATGTGTGAAGGCCCCCTTAGCACTCACTAAAAGTTGAGAAATAGGTCACACCACATTCAATAATGCAGTGTTAAGATGCTGCCATGGTGGAATTGGCATCATGCTCATCAACATACAAAAAAAAAGTCCATAAAAATTAAGGAAGTGTGATTAAGACCTGGAAGTCCTGAGGTTTCGACCCGAGACTGTAACACTCAATAAGATGATTCAGATGAGAAAAATTGACTTTACAGCTGCGTTGTGAAAATGGAAGCTACGTCTTAGATGCATTTTACAGAATATATCAGAAAATAATATAAATAATAATTTCCTACAATAGTGTTATTGTAGTAATGACTGGATTTACTATATTTTAAACACCATGAGAGTATTAATGCTGGAGTAATGCCTAAGTCCATGTGGGTGTTCTGCAGATACTGTATGTTTTGCAAGTCAAACCCTTACTTATTTTTGTATGAAGTTCCGATTATTTCAGGAAAACAGGTTACAGTTTACCCACAGGGGGTTCCACCTTCTCTTATCTTCCCCCCAATTGTTTTGCTGCTTCTATAGACATTACATAGTAGTCCAGTCCCAAGCTATAGAGAAGGCATAGGCTGTTTTATGACAATTTGTAGTCTATAGCCTATAAAAAATTTTTTTTATATACTTCTTTTATAAACCTGCAATATTTGTAAGCAAAGTCCATGTGCTACAAGCACAACAGTAACATATTGTGAAATACATTGTTTCTTCGTTATTTCATTTGCAATACTTGAGTAGACTTATGTTAACATCAGATCTTACATCACAGGCTGACAA
Source organism: Bufo bufo (assembly GCF_905171765.1). Classification (NCBI taxonomy): domain Eukaryota; kingdom Metazoa; phylum Chordata; class Amphibia; order Anura; family Bufonidae; genus Bufo; species Bufo bufo. The sequence goes on from NC_053391.1 coordinate 80,402,857, forward strand.
CAGCTTACATGTCACATCAACATTAGTCCCCGAGCTCACGGGGACTTGGTGCCGTGGTCTCAGAAATCATATTGTATTTTTTTTTTTTTTTTTTTGACAAGGTCAAACCAAATGATTAATCATGGTAGCCATGGTCTCAATGGGACTTTGTATCCTAATGTAACAGAGAAGGCATTTCTGCACAGGAAGATACAGCTGGGAAAGTTTCCTTCTTTTAGTAGAGGAGTTCAGGCTTTTAATAAAGCTCTATATTCCATGCAGTTATGATAACTACAAATGCAATGGTTACCCTTTCTGCACCAAAACATTTCCTGACTGCCTGTAATGAAGAATAGGTTGAGCCCCACCTACGTTAATCTGGTTACAAGTGGCCATTGTTAACAATTTTGGTTAATTACAATAATCTATTTCCAGACAGTACCATCATGTAGCTCCATTCAAACTGCTGAATATACATCAGATTACAAGATCAGAATCAATAATGGAGTTTTAAATCTTTTGCCATCATTTTTGTTAGAATAAAAAAAAAAAACAACTCCCTTCTCAAACAGTTTTTGCAATTATTTTCAAATATCAAGATTTATTTTGTAATCCTTGTAACTGAGAAAGGCTCAAGCTGAAATGTAGAAAAACAATGTATACATATATACAGTACTGTGCAAAAGTCTTAGCCAGGTTTGGGAAAAGTGTGCAAAGTAAGAACGCGTTCAAAAATGGAAGTGTTAATAGTTTATTTTTATCAGTTAGCAAAATGCAAAGTGAATAAAAAAAAACAAAATCTACATCAAACCAATATTTGGTGTGACCACCATTTGCCCTCAAAATAGCATCATTTCTTCTAGGTGCACTTGCGCACAGTTTTTGAAGGGACTAGGCAGGGAAATTGTTTGAAACATCTTGGAGAACTAACCACAGATCTTCTGTGGATGTAGACTTGGTCATATCCTTTTGTCTCTTCATGTAATCCCAGACAGACTGGATGATGTTGAGATCAGGGCTCTGTGGGGGCCATATCATCACTTCCAGGACTCGTTCTTATTTACACTGAAGATAGTTAATAACATTGCTGCAAAATAAATTAAAATTTGAACTATTAACACTTCTATTTGTGAAAGCATTCTTACTTTGAAACATTTTTTCACACCTGCCTAAAGTGTTGGCACAGTACTGCATGTACATAATTTCTTCTTCTCATGAAGATACCCTCATAAAAAAGACACCAACTGATTGCTACCAGTATGGCTTCTCTAACTCTCGAGATCAGCTGTTATTGCTCGGGGTAGGCACAGGAAGCCATACATTATCTTTGCAGGCACAGGCAGCCATACATTTCCTTTTCAGAGCTGGATAGAGAAAAAAATTAAGCATTTAATGAACGCTATTCAAATAAATGTCCACCCGTGTAATGCATTAAAAATGCCAGCTCCTCCAGAGTATGAGTAGTGTACAGAGCAGCTGTCCATTTTGGCATATACAGGGGGTCCAGGGCGGGATCCCCATCTATGTCTTCCTTAGGCATATAAACAGGGGTTGTCACAGTAAGACAAACCCTTTCATATGGTATCCACCAGCCCAGAAAGTATACACTTGGCCAGCGTTTAAAACCGGATTGGCTTACTGTTCCCGCAAACTCTTTCTAGTCCTTAAAAACCCTGACTGCTTTGGGGAGAAAGGAATTCGGCTCTTCAGCCAGGTATCAAGAATACATACAATCTCCAAGCAGATGTTGTCCCAGGTCAGATCCAAGCTTTAGGCAAATCCTTGGATCCTGTATGGTGAAGCTATAGGCACCCCTTGCGCTGCCATATTGCATCCCCATACAGCAATGAGAATTCCCATAGTAATATGCTAAGTCAGATTCCTCATAAATTTGACAGAAGAGAATTCTGTGTGAAATTGGAGGTGTCTAGAGTTCTAAATAGGACCCATAGACTTATGTGCCTTATTCCAGCTCCGTAATGTGATCATGTGTACAGGTTTTAAACCCCAAAACATCAGTGCTACATGGCTACGCTACTAAATACTTTTTGCCACCCAAAATTACTTATGCAAAGGAAAAACGGGGTCAGTCAGCACATCCCAATGCGCAGGGGCACGTTGCTATGGCTGAAAACAACACTGTAACACAAAACATACAATGCAACAGCTCTCTGCAAACCAAATAAAGTACAAAAATGCATAATTGCTAATGCTATACTTATAAATTAGAGATGCTTGGCAAATACATTTTGTACAAAATTATTTGAGCCCATCTGCCGCACGTCAAGATGATCTCTGTAAGACGGGTCCTAACACTAAATACTACCATTTATATGCCATAACAGGATATTATGGAGGCTATTTTGGCACCATAGAGGACAGAAATTAAAGCAGGCCCAGCAAGCATGTGGGACCTACACTCACTGAATTGTATGGTAGCCGTCATGGCACATAAAGGGTAGTATTTAGTGTTAGGACCCGTCTTACAGAGATCGCCTTGACGTGTGGCAGACGGGCTCAAATAATTTTGTACAAAATGTATTTTTCAAGCATCTCTAATTTATAAGTATAGCACTAGCAATTATCATGCAATATTACTTATGCTTATGCATATGAAATGAAACACTTGGACATTATCTGAAGGACATTATCAGGCCAACTTTAAACAACAATAGCTTTCAGTTCCTACATATTCATAAGCAGTTTACAATGAGTTTTTTATATGTCCATTTACTGATGTTGATTTTTTGCACTGTTTTTCTTTCAGTGGGAAGAAATTAGTGGAGTCGATGAACACTATACTCCAATAAGAACCTATCAGGTTTGCAATGTAATGGACCACAATCAAAACAACTGGCTTAGGACAAACTGGATTCCCCGCAACGCAGCTCAAAAGATTTACGTTGAGCTAAAGTTCACATTACGAGACTGCAACAGCATCCCACTTGTACTGGGAACATGTAAAGAAACATTTAACCTTTATTACCTGGAGTCAGATGAGGATCATGGGGTCAAGTTTAGGGAGCATCAGTTTACAAAGATTGACACAATTGCAGCTGACGAAAGCTTCACTCAGATGGACCTTGGAGATCGAATTCTGAAACTGAACACTGAGGTTCGGGAAGTGGGGCCCATCAGTAAGAAAGCATTTTATCTGGCATTTCAGGATGTTGGTGCCTGCGTTGCCTTAGTATCCGTGCGGGTATATTTCAAAAAGTGTCCTTTCACTGTGAAGAATTTAGCCATGTTTCCAGACACTGTACCTATGGACTCCCATTCTCTGGTGGAGGTGAGAGGTTCTTGTGTCAACCATTCCAAAGAAGAAGATCCACCTAAAATGTATTGCAGCACTGAAGGAGAATGGCTCGTACCCATCGGGAAGTGTCTTTGCAACCCTGGCTATGAAGAGAGAGGTTTCACTTGTCAAGGTAATAATGAGTCATTTCATAAATTTAGTAAAACGTTCTATATCCATTGACTGATGGAACTCAAATAGGAGATGCAAAGCTTTCCCTTGACTATCCGTATTTTTAGGTTTCATAGAATGATGTGCTAGTCAAGCCTGCAATTTTTTGTCTTTTTGATTCAAGTGGTATGTCCAGGGCTAGTCTAGTCATAATGTTTCCTATCATTTGCCAGCTTTCCATTATTGTTTTTAATGATGATGACTGCAAGAACTTGATGAGCCGCACTTGACCCTGCCATGACACTAGGTTGGTAGTGGTGCCCAAGCCCCGCTTCAGAATAGGTCAATGTTCTTTTGCATTGGACTCTAATTACTTACCTCAATTCAGTGTTACACACAGTGTTAGAGATGTTTTAAGATCTAAAAAAAGCTATCAGCATCTTGTGCCATACCACCAATTTATACAACCTTAACCATAAAGGACAGAAGAGAAAGGCCGATAAAAGGTTTCTCACTCACAGCTACCTACTGGGACTACTGAAAAGCTGTTTTAAACATGGGGCATTCCCTCTTTGTTGAGCCATCCACTTAACCATCCAAAATCACATTTCTTCTTGATGTTGCCAACTTGATGATATTGTTGTCACCTATAATTCAACCACAGAGCTTTGGTAATTTTTACATATGAGCCAACACTCCCTAGAGATGAGTGAATTGGCAAAAATTTGTTTCGGTTTGATTTGTCTGATTTTGTGATGAACTTTGATTCGAGTATGAATTGATTGTACTCAAATCCAAAGTGCTTTAAATGCCTGGAAAATCTATCTCTCTCCCTTGAAAATTTCTACTCCAACAACTCTGAATAAATTCTGATTCTACCAAATCAGATAATTTTTTTCCTCAAAAATATGTGTTGAATTTTGATTCTAACTAATCAATTTGCTCATCTCTAATCCTGTTATTTTCAGGGTGAGTTGTATGTAAATTTGCATAAAGAGACATGTTACCAAGATGTTTTATTGGTGTTCACACGTTGAGCAGGGTAGGTTTGAAATGACCTACTATTTGGAATTCAAATGTTGGGAAGTTTATGTCTTGCACCACCTTTGTTATCGTATTCTGTGTTCAAGTGGATGCATCTTTTATGTGTTTTTTAGGTTTCTGCCTAGGACTTTTAGATTTTCACATCTTGCAGAATATACAAAAAATGCTTTAAGAATATTCCAGTAATCTATTAAAACATAATTCTAAAGAAAACTAATAACTTCTTATTAAAACTAATTAACTTCTGTTAATGTTCCAGAATATTTCTGTTAAGCACTGCTTACCAGTTCACTCAATGCATCCAGAAAAACAAAGACATAGCTGGCTTTCCTTCCCCGTGAAAAAGTTTTTTTTTTTTTTTAACTGCCTTCACCTTGTATCTAAATACTTTAGCCAGGCCCCTCTCCCCTCATCCCATTTTACCCCCGTTCCCTCAACTATATTCCCCTGCAGGACAGTAAACATTGTATCTAGTCACATGCCTTTTTTCAGCCTTACAAACTATGGGACACATTTATTTGAACACCAGTCTTAATAAAGCCCTAGGCTGGTGGTGGTTCTGCCGAAGTTATGAAGAGGTGGCGGCCTCTCTATAACTTCGATGCATCCGGCGCCAGTTCTTAATGTAGGACAGCTTCCTAGCTGTCTTACATTTAGACCTTTTTCTACAGGCGTACAAAATTGTTAATGAGACGGGCCTGCTGGCCCATCCCCTTCCCCGCCCGTGCCACGCCCATAATTTTAGACCTGGCGTGAACGGGGCAAAGTCGCATTGATCGCCGCCATCCCTGCTTAAAATACACCTAATATCCCCTCACCACATGTTGCCCCCCTTCCCTCAGCTATATTCCCCTACAGGACAGTAAACATTGTATCTACTCACTTTTATATGTGTATGTTATAATTGTTCTTTTTTTACACACCAGATAGATAAACATTATACAAAGATATGAGACAGTCAGACAGATAAGTGGATGATAGATATATAGATAATTATTATTACTATTATTAACTTGCAGGATAACAGGCTGATGAACTGGATGGACAGATGTCTTTTTTCAGCCTTACAAACTATGTTGCTATTATTAATCTATTGGATTAACACATTGTACCAATTATAAAAATACAGCATTATCCAGTATAGACATATGTTCAGACGAAGAATATATAATTTTTTTACCGGATCCTAGATTTCTTATGTGTTCTAGCCAGGTATTAGTTTATTGTATATGTCAATAACTTGTATAATATTTAATTATCATCTTTATGTTCTTTATTTTCCTAAAACTGAATTCTCATGCTGCCGGTTCCTGCACCTTTGATAACGTCCCAGACTCCCAGGGCATCATCTGATTATGTGTTTAGATGGGAATAATGTAATGACGCTAACTTTTGTGGAATAAATAGGAAGACATTAATAACAGACATGCTTTACTGACAGTGGAAACAGTGTAGGTTACCTCATCAACTGGAAGGTCTTAATTAACCCAGATGTAGCTTCCTGTCAATGGCAAGGTCAGCCAGTTCAGGAACCTGAATCTACCTTAGCTTTCTCATGGATGTTTTTGTAGAAATTAGATGGGAATTAGTTTCTAGTCAAGATCCCAATCACAGATGGGAAATCTATTTTATTTAAAGCTGTAAATGATGATGACGGCCATTCCAGATCCCACTAAAAAATAATCTTGTGCTGAAGAGAACTACGGGTGACTCATGTTTATAAATTAGTGATTTATGTGTCATGTGTCATGCACATCATGAGTATTCTTGGATTCAGTCGCCCTTTAAAGACATCTACATCCCAAAACAGTTAAACCAGATGGTGCTTACATTGTTTAGGGGCTCTATGCTCTGCCTGGCATCCAGCTGAAATGGAAATTTTGGAATAGCATTGTAACCTGCTGTCAGTCAGTTGCGCTTAGGTGTCCACCATCACCATAATTGTTGTCATCAATTGTGATTGAAATGATCTTCTCACAATGCTCCTACTAAATGTCATTTTAGCTGGATACCAGCTAAAGTATTTAGTATGGCCAAATTATGGTTCTGGGAGCTCTTAGCTTTTAGGACTTTCCTAGTCTGAAATACCACTGGCCAATTTTGGCACCAAATTATCACTTCAGAAGGTCATCTACTTGGTCACTTTGCAGATGCTCTTCTTTAAAGAGTGATGGACGCTTAACAGGTCTCCAGCTTTTCACATTTGTTGCATAGTGCAGAAGAAATTAAAATCCAGTGCTTAGAATGCTCCTTGAACAAGGGATGCTGGTGGACTCATCAGCCCCTAGTAGTGGAGACCCCGGGACAATTGCCCTATTTGCACTCCCCATATTCCACCCCTGAAAAAGGTGAGAAGGTAGGACCAGATATTTGATTTTCCCAATGCAATGGCATTGAGATCAACCCATGATCCTCTTCCAACCCTCCACCGCATAGTTCCAATTTAATGAGAAATACCAGGATAGTCTATGAATAAAACCACGTGAAATTTTTACTTGAGATAAAGTGGTTGAAGTGTCCTCATTGACTAACAACAAGACTGTGAAATGTGGTCCTGACAAATATGCAATAAACCCCCCTTCCCTGTTAATAGAGAGGTTAAAGTTCTATGTCTTTTATCCACTCTTTGTTCTGTTATCAATTTATGGGATGATTCACAAGAAATGTAGTCAGTCCTTAGTTACTTGTAACATTGGACTATACATAAAATGACTTCATCTCTCAGGAACAATTGTGCTCTTTATTCTCTGTATATTTGCTCATTCCAGTGAAGTGAAGGTAACCGTGTAAGAAATAACAATATAGTTGCACGTTTTGCATTCATCTGGTCCACTACAAGGGCTCAGCAGGATGTTATGTCTGATCAAGGAAGTTGGGTTGACATGGTGGGTCTGCTTATGAGTAGAAAAACATTGGGGTTTAAGGCACGCTGGAACTTGCCTTGCATTTAATTTGAGGTCCTCTCAATTTTCTCTTCTTGCCATTTGGTTTGCACATTGGAAAGAAACAAATTAGTTCACTTGATTTCCATTCCTTTTTTTCTTTTTTTTCTTTTTTTCCATTTGTAGAATTGATAGACTGGCCAACATACTTAGCAGCTTTGTCACTGCCTGGGCTTGTCTGTAAGAGGGAAAATTCTGAACTTTGTTAATTGTCAAATATTGATTCTGAATAGACTGTGGACTCAAAACCTAAAACATGTCAAAAGAAAAAAAAAAGATGATAATTAATAATAACAATAATAATAAGAGATACTCCAGAATTTTGGCTCATTTAGAGTCTGTCAGTACCCATTAAATGGTTTTTCCAGCTTTGCCAACTTGGATCCTGTCCCTAACAGTAAATATATGTATATGACTCCTGCATTGAGTCCTGGGACCATATTACATGGCTGTTATGTCCACAACAACCCAAGTGGTTCTACTGAACCAAACTGAGGTCATCGTAGACTTCAACTAGCCGCTTAAAAAGTCATATTGGTATTGGTTGGACATACTGACAAAAGTCATACCTTGTGATTGGTAAATCTGAGTCAAATAGGTCCCCTCAGATTGCCTCCAAACCGTGTGGAACACCTCATTTTTGGGTGGTGTTTATGGTCCTCTACCTGTAACCATTTTTGGCCCAGTATTGCCTGAATTTGCCCAAAGAACCAAATCTCTGGAAGAAAAAGAATCAAAATTTACCAAGTGTTGGCCACTGCTCTAGTCTGACATCAGACTTGCTACTATATGGACAATTTTAAGTACTTTTCAATGTGACAAAGAGTATATATGCATAGTTATTATGTGTGATGGTTGGGGGATCAAATTTTGCATAAGGCCCTAGGAGGCCCTATACTACACCTCTGGGTGATATGATAAATGAATATAAATATAACCCTATTCTCCAATGGCCGCCTAAAATTAACAAAATAAACATCAGCACCGTGACATTAATTTCAGACACGTCTGTTGGTAAGTGTCCTATACAAACATCTAATGGTATGCATATTAAAAACTCTGGAGGGATCCTGCTGACATTTCCTTAACCTCTTACATTTTAATGTTTTTACATCTTTCTAAGTCCCCCTCCCCCCACCACCAAAAAAGCTTCTTCTTAGAAAGAGTGGTTCTCGTTTCGACACAGCCACGGTATTGTTAACAGCGGTTTTCTGTCGGCCGTACAGTTCTGTCACTTTCCCCTTCTCCTTTACACCCGCCTGAGTGTTTATAGTTATTGGAAAGTCTCTAGTTAGTTTCGCTGGCAGAGTTTTTCAGACTAATAAGGGCTTGTATTTCAATGGTGACAGCTGGTACGAGACTTTCATGGGGAGCGATTGTACAGGGAAGTGTAAGTTTTGATAACATTCAAGGCAAATACTCTCAAATCAAGAGCCATCTTGAAAGATGGTTTGAGTACAAACAATTCACATGTGTGCTGCTATTTCTTGTCTTGAAGGATCCTATCAAAACAAGATGATGGCAGACAGCTAAATGATTAGGAAATAGATATCAAGTATACGGAGCCGCTCCAAGTTTGTAGCAACTTTTCTTCTGGTCGGTCATCAGTCTTCCAGGGTTCTGCTTTCTGCGCTTCTTTCCTGTTTTTTAGCACAGGGAATGTTTCGGAGAAGGAGCGTTCTTCGTGGCCTCAATTTATCATATTAAAAAACAAATCAAATAAAATCAGGATTGTAATTGATTAGTCATAAATATGTACAGGATAAAGCATACAAATGTATAAAGTACTGCAGACCCATAAAAAAAAATCACCCGTGTAATAGCGACTAGTTCATTCAGTGACTGCTTTTGTAAAAGTGAATTTGAAAATCTTAATTTTTCAAGTTTTAAAATGCATTTACATTCAGTTGATTTGAAAAGATTTCAGTTTCAATCACAGTCTACAGTCCATTTTGTGTGACAATAATCAAAGAATAAATGTCACTGTTCATTGGGTGGGGATTGGGTGAACCCTACAGTCAAAATTATTTTCATGAACTTTTTTTTTTTTTTTTATGAAATATGTCTGGTTTTGGTATCTGTACTATATCTGTGTGATCCTGTATATGTACTTTTTGTGTTATTTTCAAGTTCAATATGCTTAGTTATGTTTATGAAAATTCTCATGTATACTTATCAGAGACATTAAAGAAGTTAGCTATAGTGTACTGAATTACGATACCTATGTACAGAGTGTGACATTAGTTTATTGGAATATTTTTTTAAAGATTGATTTTGAGTCCTTTATTCAAGCATCAGAGAAAGAGAGAGATTACAGTCTCTGTATGTTTTTTACACGTGCTTTATCAATAAATAATATATGGAGATTCTCTGGCAGTTCCCATTCATCTCTATGAGAAAAAATCAACACATTCCAAAATTGTTGGAAAAAAAAGAAAAAAAATATATTAGAAAAATAGGAGTTTGTTTATTATCCTGAATTACGCCTATTTTAGGCATATTTCAGGCGCAGATTGCCGCACAATCTGTTACCTTTCCCTGCTCATGCCAGGTCTAAAAAAGTGGGTGTGACGTGGGCGGAGAAGGGGATGGGCCAGCAGGTCTCTCATTCATCATTTTCTACATCTGTTTTAGGCCTATTGCACACGACCATATGGCTTTTTCAGTGTTTTGCGGTCCGTTTTTCACGGATCCGTTGTTCCGTTTTTTGTTTCTGTTGTGTTTACGTTTCTGTTCCGTTTTTCCGTTCCGTTTTACCGTATGGCACATACAGTATACTGTAATCACATAGATAAAATTGGGCTGGGTTCAGCAAAAAACGAAACGGAAAAAAACGGAAGACATACGGATGCATTTCCGTATGTGTTCTGTTTTTTTTGCGGACCCATTGACTTGAATGGAGCCACGGAACGTGATTTTCGGGCAATAATAGGACATGTTCTATGTTAAAACGGAACGGAAAAACGGAAATACGGAAACGGAATGCATACGGAGTACATTCCGTTTTTTTTGCGGAACCATTGAAATGAATGGTTCCGCAAAAAACGGCCAGTAAACGGGAAAAAAAATAGCCGTGTCCAGGGCGCCTTAGGGGTAGAAAATGGTCTAAATGTAAGACAGCTCGGTAGTTGGCTTAAATTTACACTGGTGCTGGATGCTCCGAAATTATGTGGAGGATCCACCGCCAGATATAGGGCTTAATAAGACCGGCATCTAAAACGCTGGTCTTAATAAATGACCCCCATAGTGTTTTCTCTCCCTAAAGTCAGTTTCAGATGGCAATAAAATAGAAAACATTACAGCTGGAAGACCTAGGGCTCCCTCCAGGTGTTCAGGACACCACACATAAAATCTATTGGTGATGCAAATTCAATTGTATTGGGAAGGGTCTGTTAAATCTGTAATCTGGGTGCTAAAATATAGTAGCCTACTGATGGAAGCAAGACAGAAAAACATCCCTCACATAAATGTTTTCCAAGTTAATTCTTTTTTTCATTTTTTGACATATTATTTTTTTTTTTTAGGTACGCAAAAAAACAACAACCTTAAAATCTAGGTACAAATAAGGCTACTTTCACACTAGCGTTCGGAGCGGATCCGTCTGATGTTTCATCAGACGGATCCGCTCCGATAATGCAGACGTTCGCATCCGTTCAGAACGGATGCGTCTGCATTAAAACTTAGAAAATTTTCTAAGTGTGAAAGTTGTCTGAGCGGATCCGTTCAGACTTTACATTGAAAGTCAATGGGGAACGGATCCGCTTGAAGATTGAGCCATATTGTGTCATCTTCAAGCGGATCCGTCCCCATTGACTTCCATTATAAGTCTGGACGGATCCGCTCGCCTCCGCACGGCCAGGCGGACACCCGAACGCTGCAAGCAGCGTTCAGGTGTCTGCTCACTGAGCGGAGCGGAGGCTGAACGCTGGCAGGCGGATGCATTCTCAGTGGATCCGCCTCCACTGAGAATGCATTGGGGCCAGACGGATGCGTTCGGGGCCGCTTGTGAGCCCCTTCAAACGGTGCGCACGAGCGGACACCCGAACGCTAGTGTGAAAGTAGCCTAAAGCCTGTTTATTGATGGTTGTCCCCAGAACTTTTACGTCCCTGACTGTCTAGACTATGATAACATTTTATAAGCCTTAGATGGTATATTTTGATGAATTAATTGAAATTCCACTTACATGACACATGGAGAAGGAATTTTCATGGTACAGTAGAGTGAGCTTGAATGGGGGCAACCAGGCTGTTGGGTGCATCATACTAGGAATTTTCCTACGTTCACATCTCTCAGCTGTAGAATACTGTATGTTGGCGTAAATTATTGTAATAACCTTTAGCTAGGTTTTAGTTTTATCATTTTATAATATAAAAAAGTAACATTGAAGAAAAGAAGGATTAAAGAGGACCTGTCCTGACGTGTGAGCTTTTGTAAATACTTGATTCCCCCATAAAATAACTCATTTGGAGAATCTTTTCTGAAAACTCAGAATTTATGCATTCCTTTATTATTATTCCAAGAAATGTAATGATAAATTGACAGCTGGGTGCTACCTCTTGGGGGCGTGTTCCTGCACAGTCCGACACTGTCTAATCAGTGCTGCCAGAGTCAGAGTGTGTAGGGGCACACTTCTTTGACAAGGTAAGTGGTAACACTGTTTTCAATGTATTCATACATAGTCAGAAGAAATAACAGAGGAATTGCTCAAATAGGAGTTCTAAGAAATAATGTTCTTTAAGTAAAAAAGTTGAATGGACCTCAAATAAATGATCTTCAATTCTGACATAAATTATCACTTTCTAGATTTAGAAGGTAAACAAGTTAAAAGTAGACTGTTTCCTGGCATGTATTAGGTTCCTGTGAAATCCTTCATTTCCGTGACAAATCTGTGGTGCTAAAATTATGAGTGACAAAACAACTACTTGATAAGGCATGGAGTGGGTTCTCGTTTCTTCAAGGGGCTTCAACCTCAAATTTTCATACTTATGCTGTTTTTTTTTACACCTCAAAATATTCAGTCCGATGTACTGTAATTCGTGCAATTCAAGAATGTTTTTGTTTATGAAAAAGCGATGACTGCATTATAATTCCTCAAATATCTAAGTTTACACTAGTTTTATTATATAAAAGGTATGAAATGTGTAATGATTTCACATGAAATATGGCGTAAATGCAGTGACACGCAGGCCACTGCTAAAGATGAGATTTGCCCTGCAGACCCCCATAATCCAGACTGATATACGTTATGTATTCCAATGTGTGAACAAAGTTTAGAGTTGCATTTTTTCACTGTCACATTAACTTCTGTCCAGAACCTTGAGGGTTAACACCCACTGCTTTTTAATCTCCAAGCAGAGGCAGGCCCTTCCTCGGGCATGGCCTTTTCTTTGAGAGAGTCTGAGCTTAGACCCTGAGCAGTAAGCATCTCTGCAGGAACCTGAGTCCTGAGTAGAGACACAGCCAAGTAGTTGGGGCCTGAATGTCTCCTGCCCACCATCCGCACTGAGAAATATTGAAGGTTTAGCAGTCGTATTGGTCGGTGATGCATGACTGACAGTAAAAGGTAACACATGTATACTGGCTTTGGACTTACTTGTCATAGATACAGATACAATTTGGTTAAAGGATTATATCCCGCAGTGAGCACTACATTTTGGAGAATATCACCAGGCTGGACTAAATCAAAGCATATCAATCAGGGACGTAGCTAAAGGCTCATCGACCCTGGTGCAAGAGTTCAGCTTGGCCCTCCCTTCCCTGCTTCGTGGCCGGGGGGAGGTAAGCACATAGCCTTCCTGCTGCCTGAAAAAAAATTTGAAACTGCACCCCCCATGCCAAATTCTTGACCTAACCCCTTCCCTCCAGCCAGAGGTGTGACTTGGCCAGCATGCACTTTCTATAATACTGGTGTCTTCTTATGCCCCCTCAAGCTCTTGAGCCCGGTAGCTACTGCTACCTCTGCACCCCCTATAGCTACGCCCCTGATAGCAATACTTAGAGAGTGCATCTAGAAGTGGCATGAGGAGTTCACCCTAGTTGTTCTGCCAGAAGTCACCTCAGTCACCACCAGGCAGGAGACCGTAAACCAAGGTATGCCCCAAGTGGAAGAAAGGATTCTCCACTCCCTTTACTGTGTGCACGGCCTGGGTAGCACTGGAATGGAATCGCCACTGTGGGTACTACCACCTCCATCCTCACCACCGCCACCACTTCCATCCTCCTAACCTCAAGCCTCACCTGTGGGCCACTGCATAAATGCCTGTTAGGTGGGTGCCCCTGGTGACTACACTTAGAAAGAGACCAACTGAAGTTGTGGCTTGACTGGGTGTCTTCGTTACTCCCATAGACTTCAGTGTTGAGAGACACAATTATGTGCGGCTATTTTTTCATTCGATCTCTTCCAATATGAGGCCATCTTTCTATACCCTTTTTTTAATTTATTTTCTTACTTTTTTTGGAGAAGGTTCCAGCGAGGTGGGTCCCCACCTAACAAAAGTTTGCTGTATATCAAATGTAGAGGGGTGTTGTAGGCTACAGTTATCCCAACAAGTAGTTGTGGATAAACAGTCCAGTTAACTTGTAACAGGACCATACACAGTTCTATCTTTAGTTTAATCTCTAAATTATTTTGGACAACACCATTTCTTTATGTCTCCCTCAGGGCCGGGCCGACACAGAGGCTGGGGAGGCTCCAGCCTCAGGGCGCAGCTTGGGCTGGGCGGAGTCAGCAGCGCAGCGCTGCCGGGCGCCCTCCCCAGCCAGTCTTCACTCTAAGCTGCGCTTGTGTTAAGCCACAGATAGGAGGCTGCTGATTGGCCAGTATCAGCTAGCTGCCCTGCCATTGGTCCATCCTTTCACACCCCCTTCTCTCTGGAGCTGAACACAGCAGGAGGCAGGCGTTCTCACAGTGGATCATGTGACCATGAAGGAGCATGTGACCAGTGACGTCACAGACCTCCTTCTAACAAATCCATTCCAGGCAGCATCTACCCAGCATGTATGGCACGACTCTGCTGAGCAAAGACCATGTGCCCAGGTGAGGTGACCACAGAAGTGCCCTGGCATCTGTCTGCTGCTGGAAGCTCAATGTGGAGCTTTATGAATGTAAAAACTAATAGCCAAGAGGCTAAAGAAACCCTGCTTGTCTGCTTCTGACCCTAATCTTACCACATAATGTTCATTTGATTGCAATTTACTCTAACACCTAAAGGGATTTGTTTAAAGCCTGCTGTTTCTTTAGATGACCTTATGTTGATAGTAGTGTTAATAGAGTCTCAAAGGTCTGTAAAAATAGTGTAACTGCTTTTATAGACCCTTGAGACTCTATTAACACTACTATAAATATAAGGTCACCTAGAGAAAGAGCAAGTTTTTAAAATATTTTTTTTCCTTTAGGTGTTAAAACATAACTTATTTGATTGCTTGAACACCTAAAGGAAAACAAATTAAAAACCTGCTGTTTCTCAAGATGACCTCATGTTGATAGCAGTGGTAATAGAGTCTCAAGGGTCTATAGAAGCAGTTACCCTATTTTTACAGACCTTTGAGGCTCTATTAACACTACTGTCAACATAAGGTCATCTAGAGACACAGCAGGTTTTTAAAATGATTTTTCCTTTAGGTGTTACAGCAATCAAATGAAAGTTATGTTATAAAAACATGCTGTTTCTCTAAATGACCTGATGTTGATAGTAGTGTTAATAGAGTCTCAAAGGTTTGTAAAAATAGTGTACCTGCTTCTATAGACCTTTGAGACTCTATTACCACGACTTTTAGCATAAGATCATCTGGAGAAACATCAGTTTTTTTTTATTATTATTTTTTCTTTAGGTGTTAGAGCAATCAAATGGAGGGGGAGAAATGTGACATGGGTGAGGATGGGGTTACATGATGGGCCGGAGACAATGTCTGTAGCCTGCCTGTGCCATGGACTGGGAGAAATATGACATGGAGGGCTGATGGCCGACATGGGGGTCTGATCTGAGGCATTGGGGCTGTGCCTGTGAGCTGAGGTCTAATTAACATTGGGGGTCTGATGGCTGACCTGACCTGAGGTGGAATGAAAAATATTGTTTCCTATTATCCTCCTCTAAAACCTAGGTGCGTCTTGGGGTGGGTTGGGGTGGGAGATCATTAATAACAAACATACATATTTAAATGGCGTGACTTGAGTCATCTACTGATCAGTGATCATCAGAGCATTAGAGCTGCAGGAATAAATAACATCTAAATGTCTGGTGGGGGTGATGGGGTGATGATGGGGGGGGGGGGGGCGCACTTGGGCAGCTCAGCCTCTGTTGGTGGTGGACCTTGTCCCAGCCCTGGTCTCCCTCTTATACTTACTTGTGGTATTGGTAAACCAGGTGCCTTCAGCTGATGTCCTTGAAGATGTGTCTTCAGCTATTAAGCCATTCTTTGGCTTCTCTCTACAGCCATGGCCATTTATGCTTGCCTAATTTCCATGTTTTTCCATGAAGCTCTCCATCATATGTGATTCCACTCCATACAGTGTTTGGTGCACACAACATGATTTCTGGTCTTGTCTTCTACCACTCACTGCCTGCTTCCTGTGCTCTGCCCAACTCTTTCCTCAGGAACCATCAACTCTCATTTTGTGCCCTCTACTGCAGGTTACACATATCCTATGAATTATTTCTTGGCAAGCCCCACCCCACAGTGGACAAGTTTGTGCATTCCAGTTCACTTTGGGTGCATTACCATGTGGTCCAAGCAGTGAGGCTTAAATGTCCTGAATATACATTATGGGGGGGATTTAAAAAACTGGTGTAAAGCAAACTGGCTTAGTTGCCCATAGCAACCAATTAGATTCCACCTTTTATTTCTCAGAGCTCCTTTGGAAAATGAAAGCTGGAATCTGATTGGTTGCTATGGGCAACTAAGCCAGGTCTCCTTTACACCAGTTTGATAAATCTCCCCCTAAATTTCCACATACTCGTATAGTCCAGCAGGACTCATGGGCCTTTTCTATCAGATCTTATAGCATTAGAAAGCTAATTTAAAAAGAGGCACATGAGACCGAACTGATCTGCTGTAAATTATGACCTGTTATAGGCTTTATGGGGGTTTGTCAGTTCACTTAGTTGGAAATGATTGTGGTTACACCTGCCCATAGTATCCTTGACCAGAATTCACCTGAAATGATGGGAGTAAATCACCATCACCCTACTTGCACAGAACACATACGCACCCATCTGTGATACGTATTACCGTCCAGTATTTCTGGCACATGATGTCAGGAGGGCACAATTAGACATGGGGATCAATTCCTTCTTTATTGTATTTTTCACTTTCTGAAATATCTTGAATTCTCTGAAGTTTTGCCAGGAAATAAAACCCAGCATTTGGAGATTTAGCTGTAATCTGATCCTAATAATGAGATGACAGGTACTAGCAATTATTCTGGGGAGCTGTTTTTCAAACATGTCTCAAGAATACTCAAATTCTATTCCCAGTAGAGTTTATTATAAAAGAAAAGCTTTTTTTTTTTCGCCTACAAAATCAATATATCAGACATGTCTATGGAACGACGATTTAAAAGGTGTATTCCCCATTACTTGAGCTGATATGTGAATCTTTAGAATTACCCTATAAATACATGTCTCAGTCAGCTCTACAGGTTTTAAGGAGATGTACGACTCTACCTACCCATTCTTCCAGAACATCGTGCCACGATTTAACGTTTTATTTGTTGACTACTTTTCATTTAGTAGCTTATGTGAATAAATCAACAATAACATGTTCAGGCCCAGAAGTTCTTACTAGATGCAGGAATTTTTGGGATATGGTAATTGGCTGCCATAGACTGCAGCCACATATGCATGTTGATTACAGTGATAATGACCCTACATTTTATCAAAGCAAATGCTTGTCTTCCGAGCAGTGCAGCACAGTTTCTGAATGAAACCTATCAAACGGCACATCCTGATTTTCCTGGTTTGATAACAGAAGCGCAGTGAAAAATGTCACTTTCAGCCAAAAACAAACAATTGGTTGCTTGGAGATCCTGAGACTCGACGCAAAATCTGTATCAAGGCTTCCTATCTATTATGTGCCATTATTATACCGGGTTCTTATTATGTGACAAGCTTTGGACCCATTAAGGCAACTTAGCTTAGGCGTAGCTGCTACCTCTCCCGGCAGAGAAGTAAAGGAGAGGTTGAGTATTTCAATGCCAATGGCTTATAGAGGGAGTTACCCAAAAGAGAACCCTCCTGTATGATGTTCCTATGCCTTGATAGGACATTTAGACAGGGTTTTTTGAATAGTTAGGCCTCTTTCACATTTCTGTTTCCATTATGACATCAGTGACACGATGGTCAGTGTTTCTGAAAATGTCTGTGAAGGATTCATGTTTGGTCCATGTGTCTGTTTTTTGCCCTTCGTGTGTCATCCATAGTCCATGGGCACCAGGGGCGCACACCGGGAACTTAAAATAGCCCTGAAAAAAAAAAAACTAAAAGTGGCCCAATATTGTAGACCGGTCCAAGTTGATAGAAGACGGGGCAACACAAGAAGGCATGGATAACAGAAGTAAACGGGGACTGAGCAGCACAAAATACCATCTCAGCAGAACCACATACCACAGTGCAGCTGAGGAGAAAGGTGCAGGTCCCAGATGTAGGTCCCGAGCGTCTCTACCTTTGGTGGCAGAAATGTCTCGGGTAACACAACCTCTTTTAATTGAGTCCATAGGAAGCTTCATTCATTTTCTAAGTCAAGACTCATACCTTCCAACCATCCATCATAACAGTGTTGTAATGGAAATAAAAAATAAATTATCAAAGGATGTTAGGATATGTCTCAGGTTTACATTCATCCAGCGTATGTCTTTTGACATCTTCAGTTGTTCTTGTACAATGATGCTATCAGTTTTCCGGTTATCTCTTGAAAAATGACGACCGCTGACCACAAATGAGCAAGACCACAAACAGATGTGAGCGGTCTACATACTGTGCTCAGTTTTACAGTCGGGACCTTAATCTCTTAAGACATTTCTGCATTTTAATGCAAAGCATTCGTCCTATTCTTACCCTCTAACAGCTGACACTGTTTGCGCTGAATGTTAAACCTGACTATGGGAGTTACACTCAGCGTCTGCTTTATGCGCACTGACATCTGAATACAATCCTAGCCTAAGATTGCATACTTTGTTTAATGGCCCTTAGGTCTAATCCGCATGCAGGCTTTGTCTTCTTCTAGAAAGAACCATTATATCTTGGAAGGAGCACTTCCAATAACATGTCCAGGAATTTTATAGCATAGGGCAGATTTATTGGAAAGATATTTGGGCCAGTTCAGTTCTTGGCAAGTGGACAGAAGCTCTCATAGAAACATCTGCTGAAATTTGTACATTTTGGCAAGTGAGTTGCGTTCTATCCAGAAAGAAGAAGTTGAAGTCCATACGGGAGATGTGGAGCAGAGATGATAGGAGCCATTTTTAATATGAACTCATGCTCTTTTTCTAACCGCTAACTTTGCAGTACAAGATAACACAATGTGTGAGATTACCTTGACAGCTCTATAACATAATTTACATTTTATTGGGTTGACTGTGGGTCAGGGAGTTAAGGGTTTTCAAGTGCTGTCAAGCAAGACCATCAGCGTAAGCTCCAGTGTTGGATTACACTTTAAAATCCCATTTTTAGTTTCATTGTTACTCTTCCAAAAATGACTTAAATATAATCTCCACTTGGATTTGACCAAGTGTAACATCCTCAAAATACTCTTACATCATCTCCAAAGATGAGGATGAAAAATGTTATATATCTGAAATATTATCAGTTCCATCTGACCTGGCAAATTAATTTTTTCACGTGAAACAAGAAGTTCTGAAGTTTTCCCACTAAGGTATAAGCATCTAGTTGAACATGGGGCAGATCCTCTGTCCATGTCATGTTCTAGTTGACATTCCAAGATTAGAAGTTTTCCGCCAATTTTTTTTTATACAGAGTACGGTTAATAAAGCAGTAAGAAACAGAGAAAGTTCTCTGTTTAAAGAGGTTGTCCTATCTGGCAACCCATTCCATATGACCTATTAGAGCGTTTTGGATATCATAGAAGGCGTCACTTGATTAAGACCTCCTCTGTGAGCTGGAGACACAGTCTACATTTTTCAAACCAGAAAATGGATCTGAATACTTATATAATTGCATATAATTAAAAATCTATTATAGCCAATGAGTAATTAAATAAAATTCATCTTTATAGCGCTATCTGCTGTTTGTTCTTTTCCTTATTTTTTGTTTCTCTCACTGTGCTGGTCCAACATGCTTAGTTTAAATCTTCAGTTGCCACCAGCCATATGTTCAGAAGCTGTGGCATTTACAGGGAGAGAGCTGCAGCAGAAAGGACACAACCCATGAGCTGCCAGGATAAAGCTAATATGGCAGAGCAATTGGAGCAATGAATGTGGAGATCTCTGGACCCATGTGAGGTACATGGCTGGTTCTAGCTTTGTTAGAAAGAGATTGTCGTGTACTATATGATGTCTGATTTTCATTTTGTACATCAGTCATGGCATAACCCCTTTAAATGGGTTCTCCAGGCTACATATATTGATTTCCTGTCCACATTCAAAAATGTGTATATTATATCTAAAGACTCTGCACAAGAAAAAAGCTTAGGGGTTACATTTTTGGGATATTTTTTTTATTTTGAGGTGGAAATTTTAGGTTGTTGTGGACTAGTAAATGATGGAAGGTTCTAAAACCAAGCTGGCCTATTTTTGGAAGTACGACCACCAGTGCTGAGCATCAGTTCTTCCATTTTTATTGGTGTCGTTGCATTATTATAAGCTATCGAATGACCATAATTTACCCCCCGCCCCCCATGTACTGTACTATACTCCCCTATATCCCTTTGGACTTTGTGTAAGTACTTGTACCATATAATGGCCCTGATTTATCATGACTTCACTTCAGAACTCTGGCCTCAAAAAGACGCAGAATGGGGCGTTTGCAACTTTTTGGACCTGCCCCACTCCCTCCAGTTTTGAAACATGGCTGGGAAAGTTGGCATGGTTAGCTATGTTAATTAGCTTCACTCCAGATTTATCTGACAAAACGTCACAATCTCACTCCAGTAGTTGAGGGTTGGGTAGAACTAGATGAGCTTTTTTAGACAAAAGTCTAAAAGGATGAGACAAATTTATCAAACAACCTGCGATATATGATAAATGTGTCATAAAGTATGCCGACACAGACTCGAGCAAAACTGACTTCAAATATTCCCCTCATGATAAATCCCCTCCAATGTTTTACAGTAAGTTGTATGGGCTGATACCACAGCATCTCTATATGCCTCATACGTAGAGAACCTTTGCCTGTAAGGAAATTGGTTAGACAGTGATGTGAAACAGACCCGTCAAACTGTGAAATGTGAACGATACCAACACTTATTACTGTTTTGTTACACAATTAGCGAGACCTGTAATAAAACAGGTTGGAGGCCACAAGGGCATTTGCCGCCCTTTCTACAATAAACAGCCTTTGGAGTGCGCTCTTCTTACACGTCATTCACCATTTATTTTTCTATGTAATGTCTTTGCATTGATCGCCACTTACATTCCGTTTTTATCTTAAGTGGCGCTTATTTATCTTATAACTTGATGGTTGTGGGTTACGTTCTGTCGAAAAAAAAAAAAAAAAACTGTCACAGAAATCTATGGAAGTCATCAAGCTAAATTGAAGCCCTGAATGGCCTCATGTCATTGGTTTGTGTCCCATTACCTTATCCCTTATCACAGTAGATATCCATATGTATTTTTTAGATATGGATATCACATTACTAATATCAACTAATAATACCTAAAAATAATCAGTTAAAATAAAATAAAATAAAGTTTATTTCCTTTTTTTTTTTTTCTGTGCCATTGTTAGTTACATGTTCCGTAGGTAACCGATCCTGGATGACAACCATTAATGGCCACCATAAGAAAGACTGAGGGTGTACTCAACCAGCGTTCCAAATACCGTTAGGTCCCTTCTAGCGTTGAGCGAATCGAACTCCATGAAGTGAAATTGGATCCGAATTTCAGGGAAAAATCGATTTGCCGCAAAGCCGAATCTCCTCGTGCTTCGTGGTAACGAATCAATTTTACCTGAAATGGGTTAAAAAACCCCAAAAATCATGCTTGCCTCATCCGTTTGAGCGTGAAGAGCCGGCCGCCACAATCTTGATTGAAGATCTAGCATGGCATCTCTGGGTCTGCTACAAAGAAAGGCGTTATGGGAGGGCAGAGAAAAAACGGAGTTAAAGCATGATTATCCTTGATAAGCTATGCCGCATAACTTATAGCTCTTGAATTATGCAAAATAAATAATCATATTATGTAGTAAATCGCTTCGTGCACAGACAACCATTACGTAGGAGATAATTATATGCATGGCTAAACCTTTATATAAAGAAAATACTTGCAGCCTAAAATAAGACTCGTCCTGAGATGCACGTCCTTCACAGTAGTCTGAAACCAGACTTGTTAGCAAATTAGTGCATTCACAGATCATATATTATGGCTCTGATCATCGGCGAAGGCGTCTGTCAGAGGAACAGACCATTCTTTCCAGAAAAAATGGAATGTATAGCCAGGCGAACATTGAAAGAACATCAGAAAAATGTAACTTGAGCGTATAAAATACTGGCCGGGCGTGCCAATAACTCCTGGAACTGCCACAGATGTAAACGGATGTAACTGGTTTTGACAATGGTATTGTAACCATTTGGCTGCCATTGTGCAAGATCTGTATTCTAGCATTAGTGGATGAACACTGTCCCATCTGTACACAATATAATTATTTGTGTAAGTGATGTCATGGCCACTATGGCCCCGTGCGTCAGTGCAGTGGCCCATATTTGCTAATCCTGTAAATGGCGTATGCTTAGACCGGCTGTCTAGACCTGCACCAGATTTATCACAGGGGTTCAGGCTGATTGATAAATGTGGTGCAGGGAGAGACACTTTATTAAGACCCTATACCAGGCATGGCCAACCTGCGGCTCTCCAGCTGTTGTAAAACTACAACTCCCACAATGCCCTGCTGTAATCTGATAGCTGTTGGCAGTCTGGGCATGATGGGAATTGTAGTCTTGCAACAGCTGGAGAGCCTCAGGTTTGCCATTCCTGCCCTATACCAACTATTTTTGGCTTACATTGAGAAATTGCCCGGCCCCTTTCCCACTGAATCCAAACATGTTTCTGCTAAGTACCACCCCCTTGTCAAACATAACAGAAATAATGTAAGGAAGAGGGTATGCAAAGGAGCTCTTAACCAGCTCCAGATGTAAGGCAGCTATCCTATAAATCAATGTTCAACCTTTTTAAGCAGGCCTTGAGACATGGCTTGGATAATAACTAAACCAGCATCTCATCTGCAGACAGCTGTGCAGAGCAGAGAGTGCTGGCTTCTTTAATAATTAGAGGCAGAGCTTGCTAAGAGCTCGTTTGCATACCCTCTTCCCAGAATTTCAGTGAAGCGTTGTCTGACCTGTAAGATTCTAAATGCCGTTCTCCATAAGGAGATATTGTATCAACTGGGAAAAAAGGTAGAAACTAGGGGTGCACCGAAATGAAAATTCTGGTCCGAAACCGAAACCGAAAATTCAGGATGCCCTTGACCGAAAACCGAAACCGAAACCGAAACTGCCTTTTTGCCCAAATACTTTTAAAATACTTTTTTTTTAATGATTTTATTAATAATTCTTTTTCATGAATGAAATTCATCTGTGGGTGGCGCTGTTATGGAGAGGGGGATCTGTGGGTGGCGCTGTTATGGAGAGGGGGATCTGTGGGTGGCGCTGTTATGGAGAGGGGGATCTGTGGGTGGCGCTGTTATGGAGAGGGGGATCTGTGGGTGGCGCTATGGAGAGGGGGATCTGTGGGTGGCGCTGTTATGGAGAGGGGGATCTGTGGGTGGCGCTGTTATGGAGAGGGGGATCTGTGGGTGGCGCTGTTATGGAGAGGGGGATCTGTGGGTGGCGCTATGGAAAGGGGGATCTGTGGGTGGCGCTATGGAGAGGGGGATCTGTGGGTGGCGCTGTTATGGAGAGGGGGATCTGTGGGTGGCGCTGTTATGGAGAGGGGGATCTGTGGGTGGCGCTGTTATGGAGAGGGGGATCTGTGGGTGGCACTGTTATGGAGAGGGGGATCTGTGGGTGGCGCTGTTATGGAGAGGGGGATCTGTGGGTGGCTCTGTTATGGAGGGGGGGATATGTGCACTGTTATGGGCATAACAGTGCACAGATCCCTTTCCCCATAACAGTGCACAGATCCCTTTCCCCATAACAGTGCACAGATCCCTTTCCCCATAACAGTGCACAGATCCCTTTCCCCATAACAGTGCACAGATCCCTTTCCCCATAACAGTGCACAGATCCCCCCTCCCCATAGCAGTGCACAGATCCCCCCTCCCCATAGCAGTGCCATAGACCGATCCCCCTACCCATAACAGCCCCGGCCCTGCTGCTCACAGCAGACTAATCACTCACTACATCTTAATTTTACCTTACAATCGTGAGGCTCCAGTAACTAACAACTCTGCAGGCAGAGCGGAGGGCGGCGTAACGTCACTTACTCACGTGACGCACCTGCTCCGCCCACTTTATGAATGAAGGAGGCGGAGCAGGCGCGTCACGTGAGTAAGTGACGTTACGCCGCCCTCCGCTCTGCCTGCAGAGTTGTTAGTTACTGGAGCCTCACGATTGTAAGGTAAAATTAAGATGCAGTGACAAAGTAAACCGCCCGCCCGGCGCCCGCCCGCAGATGGTGGGTGACAAATCCCACACCCCATATTTTCGGCCGATATGTAACAATATCGGCCGAAGTGGATTAGGTGCATTTTCGGCCGATATTTTCGGCTGCCGAAATTTCGGTGCACCCCTAGTAGAAACCCTATATTCACCAATTTGCCCAATTTATTTTAGACAGATTTTTGGAGCAGACCCATTACTAAATCTGGCCATTGTCTGTCTATGGTTGTAAACCTGAGCTTGGGGGATTTTAACAAATGTATTAATTATACTGTAGTTCTAAATAATGATGCAAAATCGGTAACAAGGACTCGCCCCACCATGTGCAATGTATAGTACTGGTGTCCTTTTATACAGTAGGTGCACCTTTGGGCCCCATTGTGTACTAGGACCAGCATACAGTTACTACCTCTGCAGCCTTGATGGCTAAGCCCCAGTTTTCCATTGCCCTTTCAAAAAGTTTTTTTTATGATTTTAGAACTGAAACCTATCCTTAGGATGGATAATCAATATTTGATCTGTGGAGATCTGACTACCAGGACTTAAAATGAAAGGGCTAGGGTTGCATCCCCTTACAGGCACAAGTCTTGTTCACGTAAAGAAGTTGTCCCATGAAAAATATTCTACATTTGCGGTCAAGGCTAAAATACGAACTCGGGCAGCGCGCCTGCCTGGAACCTAAACCGGCTGGGGTGTGCCTGGAGCCGGGTATGAGAGTAGCCTAAAAGGGGGCTACCCTAAGGAGGACCCTTGAAATGAAGGGAATGGGTGGGTCGGTCCATGAACCGGAACGCCCACTGAGGTGAGGGGAGTGGGTTTTAAAAAGGCTCAAGCCCCTCCCACAAATGTAGGCTGAACTTCAGCCTTACCAACTTGTGGTCAAGGCTAAAATACGAACTCGGGCAGCACGCCTGCCTGGAACCTAAACCGGCTGGGGTGTGCCTGGAGCCGGGTATGAGAGTAGCCTAAAAGGGGGCAAAAATGACAACAATATAGTTAAGGTGCAAGACTTTATTACCTTATAACACCAATGACCGAAACGCCTGCGAAATCTCCACCTGCGGATTAGGTATGTATCTGGTGAAGCAAGACGAACGCCATCTCCCCATCTTTCGGATGACGTGGGCGGAGACCCCCCCCACCGGAAAGCCGCGGAAGCTGCTCCAAGGCGGAAGGAATGACCGGATATAGCGCCTGAGTCTAATCCTAAGCCAGCAGCAACCGTGCGGATGTGGCTGATAAACTGCGCCGTGGTGAGAGCTCCCTTGAGATGGGGTAGTAGAGGGCTGTGAGGTGGCGCATCCCGGAGGGCGAGGATGAGCTGGTCAAACACCTGTACCGGGCACCATTCATTACCAGTGGGGAAAAACTGAACCTCCACCGGGGGGCCTGTTTGACTAGTGTTGGTGGTAATTATCTTCAGCGCGTAATGGTCTACATCCCGCACCAGCTGCTCTCTGTGCAGACTGCACCGTCCTGCCGTACTGCACGAGAACTCGCCTGGCCTAAGGAAGCCGTAAAAGGCCAAATACATAGCAGCTTTAACAATCAAGCTGGAGAAGGGCCCAAAAGGAGCACCATCCAGGGCTGAAGACAATTTCCGGAACATCTCCCCCGTGACGCCCTGCCTGCGGGACGGGGGATTGGACCTACCCTTCTGGACCCCTCGCAAGGTGGCCTTGATTGCGTGCGCAGAAAAAATGGACCCGCCCCCTGGGTTGCGGAGCATAGTGTGGTGTTGGACGCCCGCAGGTACAACTTAATGGTGTTGTAGGAGAGTTGTAACTGGTGGTGACAATGGGCGATGAAGGCCATGATGTAAGGAATGTCCGCCAGGCCAGCCTGCGGGTGCAGACGTGAAAATTCCTGGAAATTTCTCAGGCCTGAAAGATAGTTCCTGGCCGTATTGGGGGCGAGGGACTGCTGCGCCAGGTCCCTTGCCGAAGAGACGAGCATGCCTAGTCCATTGTCAGAGAACTGAAAGGCGGGGTGGAATATCTGAGCGGCTCGGCCTCCGGCATGACCTGAAAAAAGAGTTTGAAATTAAACCTGGACAGCGCGTCGGCTGCCACATTCTTCTCACCCGGGATGTGGCTACAATGCACATGGAAGTTGTGTGACAGGGCCAGCCAAACCAGCTGGCGTAAAAGCGCCATGATCTTGGGGGACTTGGTCCTGCCCTTGGCCAAGATGTCAACCAAGGCCTGATTATCTGTCACAAACATCACCGGCAAGTTAGCCCAGAGGTGACCCCATGCCTGTGCCGCTGCAACGATGGGGTACAACTCCAACAGGGAGGAGCTGCGGATGGATTCGGCCTCCTCTAAGATGGTATTGGGCCAACGATCCGCTAGCCAATGGGGACCCCAAATGGCCGCGTAGCCGCAAGATGCAGCAGCGTCTGAAAAAATGGTCGGGCAGGAGGGAGAACAAGGCGATACAAAGAAGGAGACGCCGTTCCATCAAGATAGGAACAACTCCCACATGGCCAGGTCTGCCATGGCCTGGCCGTCCAACCGGATGACGCTGTCCTGTTCAGGTGCCGAGGGAAGAAGCTGGAGCAGCCTTGACACGAAAGTCCTCCCCTGGGGCATAATCCTGGAGGCAAAATTGAGCCGCTCCAGAAGAGACTGCAACTCGACTCTAGTGAGGCACCCCGTGGCTGCCGTATTGGAAATGACCTCCCGACACTGAGTGAGCTTCTCTTCTGGTAGGCTGGCCTGCAATAGAACCGAATCCAGGACGATGCCCAAGAATGAGACCCTCGTGGCGGGACCCTCAGTCTTTGACTCAGCGATCGGAACAGCCAGACTGATGAACATCCCGAGGAGGACGGTGAGAATGCCGGACCCGCCCTGCGGATCCTCGACAACTAGAAAGTCATCGAGGTAGTGGATGACTGACCGGAGGCCCCCGTGATGGATCAGGATCCAATGTAGCGCCTTGGCCAGCTGGTCGAATAACCATGGGCTACTCTTGGATCCAAACGTGAGCCTGTTGGCGAAAAAATACTGCCCGGCCCACTCGATGCCGTAGAACTGCCACAACTGAGGTAGGATGGGGAGGAGTTTAAACGCATCTGCGATGTCAACCTTTGCCAACCAAGCGCCCCTACCATGGCCTGAACAGGATGGCCTAAATTGCGTCGTCCACTGAGGAGTAACGCATGAAAAATTCCTCCGAGGGAATCAGGGAATTAAGGCTAGGAATGTCGGAAACATGAGGGGCGGACAGATCATAAATCAATCTTTTTTTTATTGGTGTTCTTCTTTGCCACTAAGCCGATGGGGTTGATACGCCAAGAGGAAAATGGGATGCGCGGGAACGGGCCTATGAGAAACCCCTTGGCTACCTCTGACTGGAGCAACTCGCTAGTTGCTGGAGGGTCCAGGGTGGCGGACAGCAGATTCCTGCCCTCCCAGGGCACTTGTGGCAGAGTGATGAACCCTGTGTGGAACCCCTGACGGAAGCCTGCCAACAGGAACGCCACAAAATCCTGATCGTGGTGATCGCGAAGGAGTGCCGCCAAGAGGTCCACGTTGATGTCCGCTAGTCAGGACCCTTTGGCAGACTTTTTGGGGCAGGCGGACCGTGGGTGGGCCCTGAAGCACAGGGAGCAGACATGGGGTGACCTGCAGCTGGCATATGAGCACCCCCCTGAATTGAAATTATTGCAGACCTGGCTCTTCCCCAAGTAGACAATGGGTCTGCCCAGCTTGTCCGTGGAGGGGTTAGATGGAAATGACCCGGAGGTCCCCGGGATGGCCCTATCCTGGGACGGGTGTGCGGTATTAGGGCACCATTCAGAAGAGTGGAAGATTGATTGACACGTCGCACAGTTGGGAGCCCTGAGGCCAGCGAAGTGACGGCAAAAGAGCTCCGTGTCAATCAAAGACCAGCTGGTGACATACTGGAACTGGGCCAGAGCTGCTGCCGCCTTAGCCGAAAAGGAACGGTGGTAGTCATAGAAGGCCGACCCACCATACATGTGCCCCAGGTCAGTGACCAGGTATAAATAGCTGAATTTAAAGAGACAGGGGGCACACCAAATACTGCAGGGAGTGCAAAGGGTGGAAAAACAACATATGACAAATAATCAGACCCAAGAAAGAGTCAAAAGAGCCACCCCATGAATGCACATCCGACCATGAAAAGGTATAAAAATATATATAAAGTTTATTGGACACAACAACACACACGCATTAAAAAATTGTATACAATATAGAACAAAGTGCGGTATGCAATAAAATATATGTAACCGACACACACAGGTCCACTGTATTATAACATATAAATGTATGCGTTATCAACCAGCGTATAAGGCAAAACAATAAATCACATATAGCAAATGTAAGGTGAGGAGAGACCACTAGACTAAAGATACAAACAGACCGACATGGGGTCAAAATATCAAGAGCCAAACCTACATAGCCAGCTGGTGCAGTGGACCTGGAAACATAGCAAGCGCCCAATGCGTGTCGCCGGAGCAATCCGGCTTCCTCAGGTATAAATAGCTGTCCAGCTCCTCTCTCCTTTCCGGCTGCGCGGTGCAGACGATGTCCCTGAAGAGGCTGAAAGCCAGGACAAATTCCGGGATTGTCAACTTGCGGTTGAGCCATGAGTCTTTGGCCCGAAGGACCACGGACACATCGCCACAGTTGATGACCCGATTCTCGGGTACATCTTGAGCGGCAACGAGGATTGATGCCAGATTGACATCTTTCCCTGCCAGAATGTCTCTCTTGAGGTTATCGGGAACGAAGTGAGAGGGGGACACCTGGGGAATGGGTCTTGGCGTACCTGTAGCCAGCCAACCCGATGTGGATGGAGCCATCAGCGGGACGGGAGCCGGGGGTGTCATGGGTGGCCGGGATTCGAGCTCTGAAACCCTTGCCCGAACATCTGACACCGAGTCTACCAAGGAATTTAGGGTCGACTGTAGCTGTACCAGGGACAACTGGATGGCCGACGCCTCCTGCTGCACCGCCGCAGTGCTGGGGCTGATCATGAGCAGTTTGTACAGCTCTGCCTTCCTTGCGGTGGCCGGGTGCGGAATGCCTCTTCGGTTTAGCTCAGCCAACAGCTTCGGGATGGTCCAGCTCTGAAGGGATGAGGGACCCGCCTGGCTTGACATGATCGAGCCGGAGATGGACAGGCCGTCCTCCATATCCGAGGCCCGAGACATGGCAGAGCAGCTAAAAGATAAAAAGGCATGACAAAATAAAGGGGAAAACGAAAAAAAAAAACGAGAGGGTGATGACGTAATGGAATTCGGATTGGTGCACGATAGAGAAACACGTACCGGTAATAGAATTCGCGGGACGGCTCAGTTGAACCTGGCCTAACCGAACAGACGAAGGCATAATTAAAGCGTGAACATGACCTGACTGGGCCCGAGGTGGCGCCAGTGCGAACTTACCTGAACAGGACCGAAAGGAACGGAGAAATAGGAACAAACTCCTGTAAATAAAGCAATAGGCAACAAAACATTTGAAAGTGCAGAGGAAATGGGTGTCCTCCAACCTGCGGAACCAGGCGAACTGGCCAGGCTGGGGCGCACCCTAAGGCCAAGTAACCATCCGAGCGCATCGGACCGGACACCTGACCGAAGAGAGGCGGCTGAGCGTACTAGGCGGTTGACAGGAGAGAAGGCGCGTAGCCATAAGATAGAGGCTGCGCGTAGCAGCGGCTCGCGAAGGGCAGTGGTAAGACATGAACCTAGGAGTTACGGAAAGCAAGAATGACCAGGGGAGCAGCCGAAGGATGGCCCCTTAGAAGACTTGAAATAAGTCGAAGGACAGGTGCGTGAACCCGTGTGTTAGAGAAGAAAAAACATGAAGACCCGGGCGTACCAGGAGTGTACCGTGCCCTGGGCGTACCAGGGGAGAAGGAGGCGCCACCAAACCATGACCGGACACCCGACTGTGCCCAGCAGACAAAAGACCTAGTGACATGAAGACAACGGCGGCCTGGGCGAACCAGGAAGACCAGACAACCCTGGGCGTGACCAGGTGCCAGAGGTGCGAGGGAGCCGGGCTAGTCCTATGTAGGATACCCATCCTTGTATTTTGAAAAAAAAAGGCGTACCCTTTTTTTTTTGGTGATATTGCGGGTTTATAATAATTATTATTTTTTTTTTCTCTATGGCGGTTTGATATTATATTTTATTTCCTATATGGCGGTTTTAATTGCATCTAATTTTCCCTATATGGCGGTTTTATATCTCATTTATTTTTCTACATGGCTTTTTTTTTTTTACTTCTGATGTGTGGTTCCCTTGCACTGATGGCGGGTTTTAGAACACTCAATGGCCGACTTGCCCAGGGCCCTGCCCAGTGGGCCAGGACCGTGTAGTCACCTGGAGAACTAAACCTCCTCTCCCCCCCCCCCTTTTCCCTTGTCCGGCCCGGCAGCCCATGAGCCCGCGCTCCACGTGGAACACAAGCTGACATCGCAACCAGGGAGACCGGCCAGGGGGGCGGGTGACGTCACTGCCGGCACCAGAAGACGAGTGCGTTCCACCCTGGAACGCACGCCTCCGTGCGCCGGTTTCTAGGCCGAAGGTGCCGACTCGTGCTCCAGCCTCCCCCCAAGAACACACCCCCCCCCCCATGATCGGGGAGATGCCGTGGTGCGCACACTCATCCCCGGGCCGCCCG
The DNA here is from genome assembly GCF_905171765.1 of Bufo bufo. Taxonomy (NCBI): domain Eukaryota; kingdom Metazoa; phylum Chordata; class Amphibia; order Anura; family Bufonidae; genus Bufo; species Bufo bufo. The sequence continues at coordinate 80,433,652 of NC_053391.1, forward strand.
CCGCCGGAAGCCTGGAGAGCGGCCGGGGACTGGCACCTCGAAGTGCATGCGTTCCACCCTGGAACGCACGCCTCCATGCGCCGTTGTTTGGGGAAGAGGTGAGTCGGCCAGACAAGTTTCCCCCCCCCCCCCCGGCACGGAAGAGCCGTGCCGGCTACCAGGTGCGCTCCCCGTCGCAGGGGCCGCCAGACAGACAGGGAGACGGGCGGTGAAGGGAACCCGGAAGCGCGTGCGTTCCACGCTGGAATGCACCCGCAGAATGAAGCGGTGGGAAGGAGCCGGACTGCCGCTGTCCTCTGCCCTGCGAAAGAGCCCCCTACTTACCACTTGAAGAGACGAACTCTGCATGAGGCGGCCGTAGATACAAGGAGACACACGTAACAATAGCCAGTGAATATCCATGAACCGGAATGCCCACTGAGGTGAGGGGAGTGGGTTTTAAAAAGGCTCAAGCCCCTCCCACAAATGCAGGCTGAACTTCAGCGTTACCAACTTATCAAAATATCACCTGGATCTGAATACTTTTGTAAATGGATGTAATTAAAAATTTTGAATAGCCACTGAGTTATTCAACAAAATGAATCTGTATAGCGCCATCTAGCTGTTTGCGATTTTCCTTATTTCTCTGTCCACCTTGCTGAGTCGGTCACAGAAGCTCAGCTCCATCCTTCAACTGCCATCAACTGTATAGAAGCTGTGCCAGTAACAAGGAAAGAGCTGCATCAGAAAGGACATGCCACCTGAGAAAAGACAAGCCCTCCTGAAACAGGACACACTCCCTGAGAAAGGACACTCCCCCTGAACTGCCAGCTTGAAAAAATCTAGCAGAGCAATTGGACCAAAATGAATAGGGAGAGCTCTGGATCAAGAGCTCTAGGTGACGGGGCCAGGCGTGATGAGGTTTGCACAGCTAAAGCTTAAAGGGGTTGTCCAAGTTCTAAAAAAATTATATAGCACTGTAAATCTGATGGGCAGCAATATATAACTAAGCTAAGCAAGTTTTAGGTAAAGAAAATATATATTTCCTCATTTCCCTGGTTCTCTTCTGGCCCTTTGTTTACCTGCAATAACAACAATCTCCGAGGTTTTCCTCATGAATATTTGTGGCCTTCCCCCTGCTCTGCTGAGGTAGTGAATACAAATCCTGCCCTGAGTGACATGTGTCTGCTGGAGACTCAGCAGCATGTTGTCTGTGTAGGACTACAAGTCCCAGCTGTGCAATGACACTGCTGATCTGCTGAGCACCATGATTTCCACTGGAGGTAACACTATGTTCTTACACCGGAGGACGCAGGTTAACCCTTGGATGTTTTTACAAGTACTGATGTGCCCAGACATCAGCAGTCATCGTCATGCCCTCTGGTTGTATATGTAACCAGTTCAGAAGGTGACCCACGTCTGCCAATCACTGGGGTGTTTTTCATGACGTGACTTTTTTGGGGTCTTGCCTAAAAGAAACAGACCTGATTGACAGCATCGTGTCCCCGGAGATTCTGCCTAACCACTGACCATGGCAGGTTTTAGGGACTGAGGTGTGATCGGCGAGGGTGGCGTTCATAGCTAAAATAACAACTGCCCGAAGGGGAAAATCTGCGTTTACAGATGGAGCTGTATTTGACATTTAACTCTTTGCGTTTAAACAATGTTGATTTGGTGAGCTAACATGATGCAGAGAGGGCACCGTGATATTGTGCAAACTACAAACTCAGCTTTGCTATGTCTGTGCTCCACGTAAAACGTTTTTCTTTCAATGTGATGACTTTTTACAAGACTTGGACCATCTTGAGGCGCAATTAAAGTTGCCAAACATGCATTTCATTACCCGACTTGTTAATACACACGACACAAACAGTAATTTGTTGATTTATTGCATTTAATCTCGCTAACAGGAAATGGAGATCATAAACAATCGGCTGCTACTTCCTAACATATTGCTAATGGTCTCTCTTTTATTAAAATTTTAAAGCTAGAAATTTTGACTTAATTTCCTCTTGCACTTCCTTCCCTTCAAGTTTCTTGTTACAGATTTTTTTTTTCCTTGCTCCCTCTGTGACAAAGACCTAATTTACTCCATGTACTTCCATGGTATGGAGATGGGGCAAACTTCACTTTGACCTTTGGAGTGTAAAGTATTCTTATATATACTGGAATATCCACACGTCGGGGAGAGGACGATTGCATTAGAGTGGCCCTCCAACTGTTGCAGAACTACAATTCCCAGCATGCCCTGATAGCTGTAGGTTGTCCGGGCATAATGGAAGTTGTAGGTTGTCCGGTAGGGATGAGCGAATCGACTTCGGATGAAACATCCGAAGTCGATTCACATAAAACTTAATTGTAATACTGTACTGAGCAGGAGCTCCGTACAGTATTAGAATGTATTGGCTTCGATGAGCCGAAGTTATTGCTTCGCGAAGTCTCGTGAGACTTCGGGTAATAACTTCATAAATTAATTTTTACTGTAAAAAACTATTTCCCGAACTCTGGTTCGGTTCCAAGGTACCACTTGGAACCAAACCAGAGTTCGGGAAATGTTTTTTTACAGTACAAATTAATTTATGAAGTTATTACGTGAAGTCCACCACCTTCTCCTCCCTTTAATTTTCCCTACTTAGAGTTACATTGGGATAAGTCTCTCCCTTCCATGCCGGCAAAGTAACCTCACGTGACTTGTACTACACTACAGTAGTGCAAGGACTGCCCGTATACAAAATGTCAGTCTTCCTTCTGAAACGTCACACCGTCCGTAGCCCTTCCCTATTGGTGGAAGAATCGTCACGGTTGTCATGGCAGCGAGCACTCTAGGATTGTGGCGGCGGCGCTATAGATAGAGCAGGCCGTCGGACTTGTGTAAGTAATCCTCCTGCATGTATGGTTCTGTGCTCTGCTCCATCCAAGTGGTCGTCTGAGTCCTTCTGTGTCTTGTTACCTCCATTACACCTACTCCTTTAGTTAGCACTAACATTCCTATACAGAGGCAGCATTCTGAGTGGGGAACTACAAGTGGCAGCATGTCCCGTCTGTATTAGAACATGTCAGCTTGCTAGGACTTGTAGTACTATGCACCCTGCAAGCTACAGATTAGCTGCCCAGCTACCTGGAATTCCTCCCTTGGGTCAAAGCACAAAGCTGAAGGCATTGGGGTGGGGGAGAGCTGATGGCAATGGGTGGAGAGAGCTGAAGGCACTGGGGTGGGGGAGAGCTTAAGGCACTGGGGTGGGGGAGAGCTGAAGGCACTGGGGAAGTGTAGCTGATGGCATTGGGGTGGGGGAAAGCTGATGGCACTGGGTGGGGAGAGCTGAAGGCACTGGTTGAGTGGAGCTGATGGCACTGGGGTGGGGGAGAGCTGATGCCACTGGGGTGGGAGAGAGCTGACCTCACTAGGGGAGTGGAGCTGAAGGCACTAGGGGAGTGGAGCTGAAGGCAGTGGGGGAGTGGAGCTGAAGGCAGTGGGGGAGTGGAGCTGAAGGCAGTGGGGGAGTGGAGCTGAGGCACTAGGCTGGGGGAGAGATAAAGGCACTGGGGGAACGGAGCTGATGGCACGGGGGAACTGATGCACTTGGGCTGATCACACAGGGGGGAACAAAGGGTGTTGGGGACTGATGGCAGGTGGTCTGAGTTTTTAATAAGGAAAACAGTCTATTAATTCATTTTTTCTTATTAGATTACTCGATTAATCATAAAAAATAATCGGTAGAATACTCGATTACTAAAATAATCGTTTTCTGCTGCCCTAGAATGAACCTAAAAGCAGTGTTGTAATAAGGAGGGTAGATCTGAGGAGAAATCATAATATTATTTGTGCAGTGCTCCATTGTTTTAAAGGAGTTTTCCAGGAGTACACTATTGACAGCCTAGTCTCAGTATAGGTCATCGAGACCTGATGGTTGGGGGGCGACTCCTGGCATCCCTGCCGATCAGCTGTTTGAGGTTGTGATGCTCTGGTGAGCGCTGCAGCCTCCTCACACCATACAGAGCACAGTGCCGACATAGGAAAGTGGCTGTGCTCAGGGGAGGACTGGGAACTTACAGTGGCCCTGGAAAAAATACTAAAAGTGGCCCCGTTTTGTAGTTGGGTCCAAATTGATGAAATGCAGGGCCAGCAATACCATATTGTTGCACGTTATATCACCCCAACAGAGCCAAAAACCACAGTCCATCACAAAATACATCCCCAAAAGCTTCCACTAGCCAGCCATGAGGAGGGCTCAGGCGGCCCCCTGGGCATCAGCCCACCGGGAAATTTCCCTGTTAGGTCTATGGCCAATCCGCCCCGGGCTGTGCTTGATATTGCAACCCAGGCCCGTACACATTTAGAATTGGAAAACCCCTTTAAGTGCTACCAACCGGCACATACCATAAACAGGTAGGTGTCTCCTTCCTGTTCATTTATCTCACTTTCCAATATGCTAAAAGGCATCTGTTATCTACTGAGAAAAAAAAAGTTTTAATATATGGAAATGAGCCTCTAGGAGCAATGGGGGTGTTGTCATTACACCTAGAGGCTCTGCTCTCTCTGTAACTGCTGTGCCCTCTCCACTTTCATTGACAGGACCGGCAATGATGATCTTCTGTCAATCAAAGTGCAGAGATAGCAGAGCCTCTAAGTGTAACGGCAACGCCCCCGTTGCTCTTAGAGACTCATTTGCATATATTAAAACTTTATATTTTTTCTCAGCAATGTGGGCACATATGAACATGGGACCAACACAGATGCCTTCAGCTGCCAAGTGCACATGTAACCGGTCAGTCAGCTTCATAGGTACAGATCTGCTTTTTGAGGTCCAGATGTGACCATGTTATGAGCCTCGTACAGTAGGTTCCGGTTGAATCCGTGCATTGCGTTGCATTTGCCGCTGTTTCCTCTGTGGTGTCTGTGGATCAGCCGCTAGAGAAGGACCCTTTATGACATGGAAGCATTGTGTTTAGCGGCCTCAGCCGATGACATGATGTTTCACTTTCCCGCTTCCTGCTGTGACAGGTTTAAGCCTCTTATTGAGACAGGTCTCCTCTTAACACATCCACCGTGTGAGAGAGAAAGGAGACTCTGGAAGGGGGGGGATAGCAGCTCTGGTAATCTGCTTCAGTGAGGATTGATGGTGACTGCCAGCTCCCAGTATGAGGCGGCCAGACTTCTGACTATGATGGATGACTTCACGGTGGAAATTGTCAGCTGAGAATGGCAGACTAGAAGGGAACGGCTCGCACATCCGCCGAGCCTTCACTAGGAGTCCCCAATGGGGACTGCACTTAAAAAAAATACCAGCAAGTCAAAAGATGGGAGCAAAGAAATCTGCTTCTTACAATAATGTTTGTATTTGAGATGTTGAGCGGAGCTCATAGATCTGACTAAATAAGCAGAGTTTCTGAGATTGAAGGAAAGTGTCTTATTTATGGGAAAAGAGGAGTCTTCATGGGTTAAACTGATGGTATAACGCTGTGCTTATCCTCCATCTGATGTATGGATAGCACATGTATCACAGGCTGGGTATGTACTATGTGAGGGCAATACAGCCAGTAATGCAGCGTGTAACCTGGGATAAACTATCTATCTAATC